>NC_064812.1:13037984-13073378 GCF_023721935.1 Panthera uncia | reverse complement strand
GTTCGAGCCCCGTGTCGGGCTCTGGGCTGACGGCTCAGAGCCTGGAGCCTTTTCAGATTCTGTGTCTCCCTCTCTCTGACCCTCCCCCATTCATGCTCTGTCTCTCTCTGTCTCAAAAATAAATAAACGTTAAAAAAAAAATTTAAAAAAAAATTTTTTTTAATGTTTATCCATTTTTTGAGAGATAGAGAGAGACAGAGCATGAATGGGGGAGAGGCAGTGAGAGAGGGAGACACAGAATCCGAAGCGGGCTCCAGGCTCCGAGCTGTCAGCACAGAGCCCGATGCGGGGCTCGAACCCATGAACCGCGAGATCATGACCCAAGCTGACGTCGAACACTCGACCGACTGAGCCCCCCAGGTGCCCCTGGCAAGCACTCCTCTTCACCTGCCTCTTTCTCTGGTGGACGTTGCCAAACCTCGGCATTCTTTGGCTTGTAGATTCATTACTCTGGTCTCTGTCTCTGCCTTCACACGGCCTTCTTCCCTGTACTTGTATATATTTCTGAGGTTCCTCTCCTCTTATCGTAAAGACGCCAGTCATTAGACTCAGGGCCCACCCTAAACCCGTATGACCTCATCTCAACTAAGTAATCTGCAAAGACATGATTTCCAAACAAGGTCATGTCCTGAGGTTCCTGGTGGACATGAGCTCCAGGAGGATATTCTTCAGCCCGGTGCAGGGGGGTAGGCACCTCCGGAGTGGGGTTAGGGCACAGAGTCACACCGCTCTCAGTGCCTAAACTGGGGAGTGCGCACAGTAGGCCCTCGGAATCCCGGGTGGACGCAGGGCAGTGGTGAACTCAGCTCAAACGTGGTGGTTTTCTCTCTCTCGACTCCAGCCCTCTAAGCGGCAAACCACTCCCAGCCCCTTCCTTCCCTTTTTCATGGCTGTCTTTTCTGGCTCCCCATCCCAGCGTAGCCTCCTTTTCTTCCTCCTTCCTCCTGCCTGCCTCGAAGAGCCGGTCTGGGGAAGGTGTGAGTGTGTATATATATATGGTGTGTGCTCACAGGTACTCCAGAGGTGAGGATCCCCAAGCTTCCTCATGCCGCCCAAGCATTTCTTTACTCTGGCATTTAGGGTGCAAGGCCATTAGCAGCCCCCAGAAAGCCAGACTACATTTTCAGCCCTTAATCGGATAGCCTGTCTTGGCCACACACCCTTCCGACTTTTTTCCCCAGAAGTCCCAAGTGAAACGTTTCCTCATCGCAAAGGCAGCCTGTGTCTTCCCCTTTCTTTAGTTTCTGGATGCTAGTTCACTTTTTCTGATTAAAAATTAACAGCGTGTGGTCACTTACTGAGCTTCTGCCGGGTGCCAGGCAGTGGGCCACTCACGGCACACACACATCATTTCACTCATTCTGGACGTGATTCCCACTGGACAGAAGAGAACCCCGAGGTCTTGAGCAACTACGTAGTTGGCCCGGGGTCACACAGCTCGTTCAAGGTGGAGTCAGAATTTGAACCTCTGCTCATCTGATTCCATAGCACTTTCTCATCTTTCTCTTCGTCATGTGAGGGTTATGAAAGGGACCCTTAGGTATTTTATTCCTTCGAGCTGCCTCCCAGCCAAGCTTCCTGGAAATGTATGAGAACACTTGAGCGTGATCCGTTGTTTTCTTGAAGAAGTTGAGCGGGTTCTTCACATTTTCCAGATCCTCTGAAATCATTAGGGGGTGGGGTTGCTGTTAAAAGGGAACCCTGCAGACAAAGTGACACGTTGCTAATCATTATCAAAGATGCCCTTGGAATTGGTTTTTCTCGTAGCAGCTGCTTTGGGCTTCCGAGGGCAATATCTTAAGCCCTAAAACGCAAACTTCTCACAGTTTCAAACAGCTCCTTGTTGGCAGATTTCCACTAAACTTGATTCAGCATGCTCCGCGGGCCAGGGACAACAAGCCACAGTGTGCCTTCAAATCAGAGCCAGCCAACAGCCTCACATCCCAGGCACGCCAACCCCACTCAACGTCTTGCAGCTTTACAAGTGAACCTGTTCTCTCCTGCCCCTGTGCACCTGCTGTCCCTTGGCCCAACGCCTCCCCCAGAACACAGCTACTTGCCAGCGAATTTGCCCTTCAAGGCACCGCAGCACCCAGGAAGGCATTTCCCTACCCCACCCTCCTGAGAGGAAGGAGCCCTTATCTGAACCCTAAAGCAGCCCCCAGTCGTTCACTCTCAGGATAGCAAGGGGAGCAAGAAAGAGAGAGGGAGATAGCAGGAGTTGCGCTTTGCCTCAGAGCTACTAAGATCTGGGGGTCTCTAAGGTGGGGCCTGAGAAGTATGCACCTCAGCAAGTTCTCCAGGGGCGCCTGGGTGGCTCAGGAGGCTGAGTATCTGACTCTTGATCTCAGCTCAGGTCGTGATCCCAGCATCGTGGGATCAAGCCCCGCACTGGGCTCCACGGTAAGTGTGGAGCCTGCTTAAGATTCTCTCTCTTTCCCTCTGCCCCTCTCCCCCATTCGTGCCCTCTCTCTCTCTCTCTAAAATTAAAAAAAAATTAATTTTAAAAACAAACAAACAAACAAGCAAGTTATCCGGGCGCTTGGGAAGATGTCCTAAGCCTAGCTTTCCAGAACCGAGTCGTTCCTTCATCTTCAAAATTTTTAGCCTGTACTCGCGAAAAAAATCAACAGTCACAGGTGCTTATTGTGTTCCAGGCACTGTGTGCATGTCTCCCTGTCAGCTCACACCAGGGTCAGAACTTCGGGGAGGAAGATACAATTATTACCCCTATTTTTCAGATAAGGCAACTGAGGCACAAGAAGGTTAAAAAACTGGGCTGGGGTTACTCATCCACTACATGGCAAAGCTGGCCTATCTGTGGATTTCTTTCTTTAGATCATCTCGTTTTTTACATTTAAATCACGTATTTGAACTCAACGTAACATCTATGAGGGAAGGGATTTGTAGCTGTTTGTTCATTTCCGGACACTCAGACGCCAGAAGAGTGCCAGGCACAGGGTAACAGTCACCACGCATTTGTTGATTGAGCGAAAAGAGAAACGGTTAACGTGGGGTTGAGGTATTATTTATATATATGTATTTTAATTGTTTTAAGATTTTTTTTTTAATGTTTATTTACTTTTGAGAGAGAGAGAGAGGGGTAAAGCAAGAGTGGAAGTGGGGGAGCAGAAAGAGAGGGAGACACAGAATCTGAAAAAGGCTCCAGGCTCCGAGCTGTCAGCACAGAGCCCCACGCGAGGCTCGAACCCGCGAGCTTCAAGATCATGACCTGAGCCGAAGTCAGCCGCTTAACTGACTGAGCCACTTAGGTGCCCCTGTATTTTTTCTCCTACAAAAAATACATGGAATAATGTTACTATTAAAAGAGGTGCACCACCTAAAATCATGCCATATTTCTGGACCCATATCTCTGCCCCAGTTAGGGAAGCCCTGGGCTTTCTTTTTGCACCGTCTACAGTTCACTGTAGTTTTCTCTTCCAGGTTGGGAGCTCCCGCAGGCAGAAAACAAGGACCGGGTTTATTCATCTTTGCCCCCCTGTGCCTGGGGTAAAAGTCAACTACTGCATTCCTCATTCTTGCCAGAGAGAACTCATTTTAGAGCTGTTGAAATCTAAATCTTGGCACATGCTTTGAGCTCTAGAAGGAGGCAATGGGATGAAATGCATGGCAAAGAATGAAGAAGTTGAGGAAGCCGGAACGAATGCCCACTTAAAGGGGCATCAGAGCCACTGGGTGTCAGGAGGCCTGAACTCTATTTCTGGTTGATTCTTCATACCCCAGAGATAGTCCACTTCTTTGAGTGGGGGGCCTTTCTCAGGCTGTAAATTTCTTGCGGATAAAGATCCTGTCCTTCTTGTTGTTCCCCACTTTATCTTTAGAACCTGCTGAGTACCTGGCATATGGGAGATGCCCAATAAAAGGCATGGGATGAATGAACGAATGAATGAATGGGAAATTTTTGAACATGTTCTAATGACAAAAGTATAGCAGGCTTACCCACACATTTTCCTGTTTCTGCAGTCCCCTGTGGCTCTAATATTTTTTATATAAAATGCGTTTGCGGGAAACGATTTGGTTGGCAAGACTGACTTCATGTTGTCTGAGAAAAGCATTTTACGGAAGCTGGCAAAATAATGATTAGCTACATAAAAAGAAGGGGACAATGAGGACTGCCAAGGAGGAGATTCTGTGTCCCGTCCCAGCCTGAACCCTAGTAGGTACCTGAATTCCAGTCTCAGCTGTCAAGTTCTGGGGTTGGAGCAGTGACCTCACCAGGTGGCCAGAGCTCAAGCTTATCATTCAGGATATGGGTTCTGCTTTGGATGAGACGACAACAAGAGTATCACAAGCTCATGGCAGGGAGGCAGGTGGGAGGGCAGGCAGGCAGTCAATGGTAATTAAACTTTCCTTGGTTTGCAGCAGCCAAGCCCAAACAAAGCACACGGGAAAGATACAAGCAGAACCTGCCAAGACCTGAGTAGGAAGCGAAGCATGAAGAAGCAGAACTCAAAAAAGCACCAAGGGTCCTATTTTTGCTTGCAGTACCCGTACCCAATTTAGGAGACTCTGCTGGCGGGTGGGCGGGAGAACCAGGCAAGTAGCACAATGAAAAAGAAGGCTGATGGCCACACATCAGATCGGTAGATGGGTCTGATGATGTGTTAAGTCCTCCCCGACCCCGAGATTCTCCATAGAATAGTGAGTGCACCCAACAGGTTTATCTAATAGCTTGTCAATTTCTTGGTAAAAAAAAGAGAATCCTGTAGGATTCGGATGGTTTCCTGTCTCACATTTAGGTCGTTCATCCATTTTGAGCTTATTTTTGTGGATGGTGTAGGAAGGTGGTCCGGTTTCACTCTTCTGCATGTTGCTGTCCAGTTCTCCCAGCACCATTTGCTACAGAGACTGTCTTGTTTCCATTGGATACTCTTTTCTGTTTTGTCGAAGATTCGTTGGCCGTATATCTGTGAGTCCATTTCTAGGTTCTGTATTCTATTTCATTGATCTGTGTGTCTGTTTTTGTGCCAATATCATACTGTCTTGATGATTATAGCTTTGTAATACAGGTTAAAGTCTGGGATTGTGATGCCTCCAGCTTTGGGTTTCTTTTTCAACACTATTCGGCAGAGAGAGAGAGAGAGAGAGAGAGAGAGTCATCCCCTCCCAATATATCAAAGGGCCTTCACAAGGTCAAGGGAGGGGGAAGGAGAAGAGAGAGACAAAAAACCAGAAATGGAAGCATAGAGACCATTTGCTCCAGCCCGGTCAGATATATTCACATCTGTGATGGAATATTAAATTATAACCACCAAGTGGGGTACATTCTATTACATTTCTCCTCTAATGTACGAGGAAGCTTGGCCACGTTGAATTGCATGTCCAAAGTCACCCAATCAGTAAGTCGTAAACTTCTAGGATTTTAGAGTTGTTTGTGCCACAACATTACCTAGTCTGCTTTGA
Source organism: Panthera uncia (assembly GCF_023721935.1). Classification (NCBI taxonomy): domain Eukaryota; kingdom Metazoa; phylum Chordata; class Mammalia; order Carnivora; family Felidae; genus Panthera; species Panthera uncia. The sequence continues at coordinate 13,067,954 of NC_064812.1, read as the reverse complement.
TGGATACAATCCACATGGTCAATTTGACAAATGTAATTTGATTTCAGTTGTTACTTAACCCAACCTTCAGTTCAACAACAGACCACACTACCATTTTGCCCACATGAATTATTTGCAGTGTTTGTATATATACCAAAATTTAGCCCTGGCCAGTGTATGTCCTAAAGTAAGGATATCAATAAGGAGCATTGATTCGCCATAGTTACCTTTATAAAAAATCCATGCGGGAGACTTCTTTCCTGTCTCAGTGCCAAGATAGCACTTCTTTTGGAGACAGATTATAATCTTAATTTTAACATATTTGTTTTATTTTCAGCTCTGGGGGCATTAAGAAAACCTAACTGGTGCTATTTCTTTTCTTGCTTTGGCTGCTGGGAAGCTCAGAGCCCAATTAACGTCCATCTATAGCAAGTCTGTAAGACTTAAAACCCTTGTTTTCAAGTACTAACCCTATCCTTGGCTTCATTTTATTTTTCCTATCATTATTTTTATTCTTATTTTTCTTACTCTGATTTCTTTACTTACTCTTTCCTTTGGTGTAATATATCGCCATAAGGCCATCATCCATATTGACATGAAAGAGGGAAATAATGAAAATGTAAGCAGTGTAATTTGTGGACGTCAGCAACAGAAGAATCTTATGCGTTGGCATCCAGAAAAAAAAAAAAAACAAACTCTGGGTTGTGATCTCAGTTCGACTACTTAATAGCTGTGTGACCTTGCAAGATTTACTGTGCCTCAGTTTATCCTTTTTTAAAAGGTTGAGAGTAGGGGACCCTAATTATATCTCCCTTGAAACTCAGTGTTGAGGATCATATTGGGAAAAGTACTTGGCCCTTAATAAGTGCTCTTACCAAACTTTATTTCCTTCCTTCCTCAACTCAAAACTCCTTCAGCAGCTATTTGCTCTTGGACTTGCTCAATCATGTTCCTGGGTGACCTGGTGAGCTCAGAAATATCTACTGCTGAGGAAATGCATTTTAGCTGCATCAGGAGAATGTTAGGTCAGAAGGAAGCTGGCGAGAAAGTGCTGGATAAGAGGAAATCATGGCTTCGAGGGCTTAGCTCATGAGCTCATGGAATCACAGCAGGAAAGAGAAGGTGGAAATTCAGGCCTGGGAGGCACCCCGGTGTGTCCTGAGAACAGTGGTGGGGCTCCCTCAGACAAGCTTCTGGAAGAAGAAATCTCTTTACTGTGGTCCTGCTGGAGAGCAGGGGATGGGTTACACCCATTAATGTTTTAAAAATATTATCCATATTTTGGATACGAGCCTGGGTGGCTCAGTCGGTTAAGCGTCCGACTTCAGCTCAGGTCACGATCTCACTGTCCGCGAGTTTGAGCCCCGCGAGGGGCTCTGTGCTGACAGCCTGGAGCCTGCTCCAGATTCTGTGTCTCCCTCTCTCTCTGTCCCTCCGCTGCTCTCTCTCTCTCTCTCTCTCTCTCTCATAACTAAATAAACATTAAATAAAAAAACATTACCACAAATTTCAAGACAGCGATGGCAGAGCATTAAACCAAACGCGGGGCCTTCTGTGTGCAAGGCACTGTGTGAATGCACAGGTCGCTTTATCAAGAAGCGCACAACAGACGACAGTCATCCTGAGCCATCGGTGCGTGTGAAATGGAGCTTGTCTCTCTCTCAGTCCCCGCCTCGTGTGATAAGGTAGGCAGCCGGTGTCCAGCCACCGCACCGTGTTTACAGCTGAAGCGGCTTCCCCAGAAGACCAGGACAGAGCCTAAGCGTGTGCTCCCAAAGCCGGTGTGGATATTAAGAAATCCTGCAGGCCGGGGGAGCTCCGCGCAGGTTGCCGGCAGAAAGCTCCCGAAAGCCTTCAGCCAGCCCCGAACAAAGCGGCAGCGTGTGGAGGCCTGGATGGAAGCCTGCTGGCCAAGGTTGGAAGGTGGACTGTTTCTTCGCAAGGAGGTTCCCTCGGAGTCTGGTCCAGTCCCCCCCGATCCTGTGCCCGGCGAACGCGGCAGTTTGTCATCGGCCCACCGCACGAGCTCTCTGATCCTGTTTTTGGGAAAACTTGTAATTTACAGGTTATCTTCGGGGATGACTTTAACGAAGGCCTCTCCACGTTACGGCGTGATTACCTAAGTTGTTTGCTGGGACCCGTCTAAAGGGCATCGGTACTGGTACCGGGGCAGGTTATGGAGGGAAATTCTAGCCGGTGAGCACAGTGTGTGTGGTGTGAATAGGTGTGAGTGCAGGTGAGTGTGTGTGTGTGTGTGTGTGTGGGTGGGTGGGTGTGCACATGCAGGCCCTCTCACAAGATATGCCCGGATGCAAATGTGAAAAGGATGATTATTTATCTGTCTCTTTTAAGCCTAGAGAAGGCTGGCAATCCCAGAACCCTTGGAAATGACCTTTTCTCAGGTAATATGGAATATCACCTCGTTACAAAGATCTCCTTCAGGGATGGGAAGAAAGAGGAAATGAAAGTCTCTTTGACGAGGGCACTTATCTACCACGTGTCAGGCTCCTTCATGTACACGATGTTGTGAGTTCTTCACGAGAATCTGAGAGATAGTGACTAATACACCCATTTTACAGATGAGCAAACTAAACTCAGGGTTTCAATGACATCCCCAGTTCTGACACCGCATCGGGATTATAACCCGGGACTCCAAACCCTATGTTCTTTCTATGAAACCACACTGTCTCTCACAGGGGGTGAAAAGGAATGGGAGAGAAGTAGGTTAGTTTCTTTTCCTTGAGGATTAAAAAAAAAAAAAAAAAAAAGCATGTTTTAATATAGTCCCATGACTGAGGTGTTCATTTAGATGCAACTCCCTACCTTACTGGCACTAAACGTCCCACCTATTTCTTTTTTTTTTAAACATACAATTTATTGACAAATTGATTTCCATGCAACACCCAGTGCTCATCCCAACAGGTGCCCTCCTCCATGCCCATCACCCACTTTCCCCTTCCCCCGAACCCCCATCAACCCTCAGTTTGTTCTCAGTATCCAAGAGCCTCTTATGGTTTGCCTCCCTCCCTCTCCATAAGTTTTTTTTTTCCCCTTCCCCTCCCCCACGGTCTTCTGCTAAGTTTCTCAGGATCCACATAGGAGTGAAAACATATAGTATCTGTCTTTCTCTGACTTATTTCACTCAGCATAATACCCTCCAGTTCCATCCACGTTGCTGCAAATGGCAGGATTTCATTCCTTCTCACTGCCAACTAGTATTCCATTGTATATGTAAACCACATCTTCTTTATCCATTTGTCAGTTGATGGACATTTACGCTCTTTCCATACTTTGGCTATTGTCGAAAGTGCTGCTGTAAACATTGGGGTACAAGTGCCCCTCTGCATCAGCACTCCTGTATCCCTTGGGTCAATTCCTAGCAGTGCTATTGCTGGGTCATAGGGTAAATCTATTTTTAACTTTTTTGAGGAACCTCCACACTGTTTTCCAGAGCGGCTGCACCAGTTTGCATTCCCACCAACAGTGCAAGAGGGTTCCTGTTTCTCCACATCCTCGCCAGCGTCTATAGTCTCCTGATTTGTTCATGTCGGCCACTCTGACCGTGCCCCACCTGTTTCTACCTGTTAACCCCAGAGACTCAGTAGGCATCATGGCTGATATAATCCATAGTAATGGAAAATCCAAAAGAATAACAATTTGGACGGTGTATGATTTCAGAAGACATCTTTCACTACTTCCTAATATTAGAATTCTAGTCCTTTCCACTATTTCCCGGAAACTGCTGATTCCACACTATCCTCCAATTCTTGAAACTCTAATAACTCAGCTGGCTTCTGTTCCTTGATTTCAAGGGATGAGAAGAAACACCGGGTCCCTCCCTGCCCACATCTCAGAGTGGGGAGGAAGGACAAGAGGGGTCCAGCTTGAGGGAATGGGAGAGTCATTTACTCTTTCTGGAGGCTCTTCTGCTTACGGATAGCCTACATTGTGCCCTGAGACCTTTCCCAGAGCAGAGGAAGCGATGAGATCTCAAGCCCCGAACTGTGGGTCGGAGTGTCTGACCTGCAGTTTACCCGTGGTGTTTCCTGGAAGAAGTCACTTAACATTTGCAATTCTCACTTTCCTGGTCTATATAATGAAGATAATAATATCCGACATGACTCACATGCTGTTGAGAAAGGAATTTTAAAATGCATATACTTTAGCCCAGCAATTCCACCTGCAGAAACTTATCCAAAGGAAATACCTAGACAAATACTCAAAATGAGATATGTATAGAGATGTTCCCTGAGACGTTGTTTACAATGTGTTGAAAATTTTGAAGGAATCTAATGTGTGCCCCTATGGAATTTGTCAAGTAAGTATGACATATCCATAGATTGCCAAGGGCATAGACATTTAAAATGATACAGTAGGTCTTGGGACACCTGGGTGGCTCAGTCAGTGGGACATCTTACTCTTGATTTCAACTCAGGTCATGATCTCATGGTCTGTGGGTTCAAGCCCCATGTTGGGCTCTGCGCTCACAGCGTGGAGCCTGCTCGGGGCTCTCGCTCTCCCTCACTCTCTACCCCTCCACCACTCTCTTTCTCTCTCAAAATAAATAAATATTAAAAACTAAAATGATACAGTAGATCTCTATGTATTGAGTTAGCAATTTATCTTACAGGTGATACTATCATATATTCAAAGACTGGTAGACTAAGAGCCTGAACCTAGTGGTTGATTCTCATTTTTTTTCTTTGCATTGTTTGTGATTTTTGCCTGTGTGTGTTCTGCTTAAGAATTGTTTAATTAATTAAAATAAATTAAAAACTTTTAAAAATGTGTTTGTGTGTACATAAAAAATGGTAAGAACATGTGTGTTGTTACTAGTTGTCTCTAATCACAGGGAATGTTTTTCCCTTTGCTATACTTTTCTGAATTTTCCAAATTATTGACAACATTCAGGCATAAACTTATATAGAAATAGAACAACATGAAAGCATAAAATACTGCCTGTTTTAGAAAAGAAAAAAAGCAACCTACTTGCTGTGAATTCTTTGCTTTTAGAAAGCTCAACATAGCTATAAGATTATTGTATTCATCAGCTATCGCTGCCTAACAAATACAAGCTTAGTGGCTTAAAACAACAATAAATACTTATTACCTCAAAAGCGTATGTGGGTCAAGATTTCAGGGAGAACTTATCTGAATGGTTTGGGCTCAGGATTTTTCAAGAGGTTGCCATTGTAGGCCACAGCTGCAATCATCGCACGGCTTCACTACTGCTGGCTATTAAGAATGGATCTTAGTTCCCGGTCACACGGACCTCTCCACACGAGCGTCCCCATGACATGGCATCTGACTTCTCCCAGAGTGAATATTCCAAAAGGGAGCAAGGCAGAAGTCACAGTGTCTTTTCCCACCTAGCCTCAGAAGTCACATGCATCCTTTCTGAATGTCTTCTGAGTTACAGAGGCCAACTCTATTCAGCAAGGGAGGGGGACACACAAAGGTACGAATACGAGAAGGCAAAGATCACTGGGGGCCATTCTGGAGACTAGCTATCCTAATTATATACATAAAGAGTTCCAAGAACTGTTGCGTACTCTCCAAATGAGAGGGAGTCTTACATTTTGCCCTTTCTCTTCCCCAGGGAGCATCCTGACAGTAATGTCTATGTTTTTGCTGACTTGTTCGCTCATCCTTTCAGCCCTGTATCTTCAGAGAGCCTTTTCTCTGAAGAATTCTAAGTAACCTGCAGGATAAAGCAAGGAGCAGGGCCCCAAGAACTGACTGTGCATTTCTTTGCCTGTGAACCATCCATTCTGCAAATGGTGTCAGAACGTTGCTCATAATCGCTGGTGCCTTTCACCACCCGTCTCCCTGCCAGTAGATGTCCTGGAGTGTCCCCAGAAATAAAGAATGGGCCCTGTACCAGCCTCAATTACCCAGCGGTGCCTTCAGGTCACACCAGTGTTATATTCATCCCTGTACCCAAGGGCTTAGCACAGCCTTGGCCCAGCAGGTGGGAAATAGTTACTTACTGATTTTAACGAACATGAGGAAACCATAATCTGAAAAAGTAAGTCTGCTTCTGCCGAGAGAAGTAAATGAAACCAATGGTAAAAATCATCGTTTGACCTCATCAAATCTCATCCCTGATGCCCTCTACCTGCTCACGTCTTCTCTGCCTTTACCTTCAACCCCGCCTCCACCTGCTGCTTATGTCCTCCTAATTTCCCATCCTCCTCTCTTTGGTCTGATCCCTGGCTGAGCCATGCAGTAGCTATTTGATTTTGTGCAAGTTACTCAGTCTCTCCGAACCTCAGTTCCCTGACCTGTGAGACAAGGATAATACTTCCTCTTCTTAGAAAGTCGAAATTAAAGAACAATACATATGGTGCCAGGAACTTAGGAGAAGTGAAATACATCTGATTTTCCTCTCTGTTCTTTATGTTGACACGAGCTTAGCGCACATTTCATTTCGTGGCTCGCTTTTGTTATTTCATATGAGTTTGCAATCGTTTTTACAAGTTGTCCCCTCATGTTCACGGTTATCTATTTTATTGGCTGCATAATATCTTATCAACCGTTCCCAATTATGGGACATTCAAGGTCTCGCAAAATTTTTGTCGTCACACATGACATGTCCTCTTGGATGTTTTTTCTGCAGGATAGCGTACCAAGATTGGTATTACCCATCTGGGCAATTTGAGTTCGAATTTTGTATTAATGCACAACGTTTAGGTCCCATTTCCCATCTGGGGTTCATACCCCTTGACAGCATGGATGGCATCTCATTCTCCATGAGCAGGAGTGTGTGGTGGTTTAAGGGCACAAGTTTTGGAACCAGACGGACCTGTGTTTGAATTCTGGCTTTTCCACTCTTCGGAATTCAGCATTCCCAATTGTGAAGTAAAGGTACCTAAACCTACCCACTGGCGTTGGTATCAGTCACGTGTTGCTGCACCACAAACCATCCCGAAGCTGAGGTCCTTAAGACCATAACAGCCATTTATGTGGTTGATGTATCTGCAGTCGGGCAGCACTGAGCAGGGACAGTTCATCTTTCCTCCGTGCAGTGTTAGCAGAAGTAGTTTTGAGGATTTGCTTCCAAGATGGCACACTCACAGGGCTGGTGGCCGGTTGGTATTGGCTGGGAATGTAGCCGGGGTTGTGCTTCGGGATTCTTGGTTCTCCTCCACATGGATTTCATCGTAGATTTCTTGGTTTCCTTCAAAATATGGTGGCTCGGTTCTTTTTTTGGTCATTTGATCTGTAAATATTTGTTACAATAAAACTATAAGAAGTATCTTATTTGTTTTTTTAATATTAAATATAATTTATTGTCAGATTGGTTTCCATACAACACCCATTGCTCATCCCAACAGGTGCCCTCCTCCATGCCCATCACCCACTTTCCCCTCTCCCCCAGCCCCTATCCACCCTCAGTTTATTCTCAGTATTTAAGAGCCTCTTATGGTTTGCCTCCTTCCCTCTCTGTAACTTTTTTCCCCCTTCCCCTCCCCCATGGTCTTCTGTTATGTTTCTCAGGATCCACATAGGGGTGAAAACATATGGTATCTGTCTTTCTCTGCCTGACTTATTTCAGTCAGCATAATACCTTCCAGTTCCATGGTGGCTTAGTTCTAAGAGTGAGTGTCCCCAGAGCTCCAGATGGAAGCTCTACTGACTTTTGTGACCTCACCCCCGAGTCAAGTGGGGTCACTTGCATTGCAGTTAAAGCCCAGCTGTGTTCAGCAGAGGGAACCTCTCGTTGCCTCCTGAATGCCAAATTGCACTGGAAGAAAAGCTGGTGAGATGGCAGTTCTTGCTGAAGCCATTTTTGGAAAGTAAATTTTGCCACAGAGTTGTAAGATTTAAAAATTAAATGAACACTATCCGTTTAAACGCTCAGTAGAGTACCTGGCTCGTAATAGGCGCTCAGTTCACAGTGGCTGCTTGACATGAAGCCAGGGGTAGTTGTGACCTACAGGTGGACCTTCAACAGACCTTAGGGTGAGTGATTGTCAGTTTATCTGGGTCGCCTTTTCTCCCTTCACAAGAATAAATGAAGTGTGTGTCTGTCCCGATATTTTGCTTTCCCCCTTGTTCTTCTCCTTTATAAGTTCATAACCCATTTATTTGGTCAATCATAAGACTCAACAGAAATAAGCAACACTGTGTGGCATTGCTTAGCCACAGCCCCTTTGTCTTGTGGTTGGGTCTTTCCAAACTGTCTTGTATGGCTTTGCCCCAAAATAGTTTGTCTACAGTGTGTGAAAGAGGATGTTAGCAACAAGAGAGGATGTGAACCTGACCTGCTGTCAAACAGGACGCTTTCGCCTGGAATGTTCTGAGCCATTCAGTCTCAGCTGCAGAGATTCCAGTAGTAAAGTGGAACTTGCCTCTAACTGGGTTGGCTGGGGCTAGAAAGAACCATCAAAAGGGGCCCAGAGACAGGACGGCACTTGCTCGAGGCCATAGAGCGAGCTGATGTTAGAGTCATAGATTAGAGCAGGGTTTCTTAATCTCAGCACTGTTGACACTGAAGCAAACTATTTTTTATTGTGAGAGGCTGTCCTGTTCAATGTGGTATATTTAGAAGCCTCCCTGGCCTCCATTCACCAAATGCCGGCAACATCTTCTTCCTCTGGATATTGCCAAATGTCTCCTGGGTGGGTGGGTGGGTGGGGGACGATTGCCCCCAGTAGAGATCTACTTGCGTAGAATTCAGGTGTTCCAGTTGACTGTGAATCTACCCGGCTAAATTTCATTTCAATAGGTGCTGAGTAGATTTACAAAGACTAAATTCAGGGCATTCGAACTAGTCTTCGTAGACTAGCAGAGCTTTTGCTAGAGAAAGAATGCCCCCCACTCCATCCCCATCCCACCACCCACCCCACCCCCAAATAAAGGCAAATCTAGAATATAGGACATTCTATGAAATAACTGGTCAGCTCTCTTCAAAAAGTTGAAGTCACAAAAGAATGGAAGTGAAGATGACTGTTACAGATTAAGAGGTTCATGACCTTGTCCTTGATTGGGTCTGTTAAACACACACACGCACACACATATACACCTGTAAAAGATATTTTAGGGACAACTGGGAAAATCTGAATATGCAATTACTGGTTAATTGTTATTTAGGTGTGGATATGGTATTGTGAGTAAGAAAATGTCCTTGTTTGGAGGAGATGAGCCAGAAACATTTAGGGGTGAAATAAGAGTTCTATCTGTAACTTATTGTGAAATGGATTAGCCATCAAAAGTAGGCAAATGTGTCAAAGTGTTCATAATTGATGGCATTGTGTGATAAAGCTATACTGTTCTTTTTCACTTTTCTTTATTTGAGAAATTTTTCTTAATTAAAATGACGGGGAAAATAAGTATAAAGGCAAAAAGAAAGGAAACCAATTGAAACGTCTCTTAAAGAAACCCTCACCCGTGTGCACCAGGGTGTTCATTACAACATTGTGTATAATGTGGAGAAAAGAAAACAGCCTTCCTATTCATCCCTGAGCAATAGTCGGATAAGTTGTAACGTTCTAGATGATGTAGAATACCATGCAACCGTTACAAAGAGCAAGGAACTACCCCAAATAAACAGCCCATAAAAGTGAAAATATCTGAATCAGTAATGACTGCCAAGAGCCCTGTATCCTGGGACATCGGTCTTCACGGTGGTGGCCAAGATTCATTGACTCTAATTCTTCAGTTGGTGACCGGAAGCCAAAGTGCACGAGTCATGTAGATGCTGAACAATGTTGGATAAGACCCTCCATGATGCAGATGTGAGTTTTAGTCCAGTAATGATCCACTGTACAAGGAAGACAACTTTCTTTATTTTTCGAAAACTTACCTTGTGTTTCAAGCTCACGTTCCACTGGGATGTCAAGAATTCTACCAGGGGCAATTTAACATTCTCTTTTTCTTGGGAATTGTGGCTAACTCTTGGAGAAGGTTTGGGGTTGAGCCATCTGGAAATGGCCACTATATTTTTTAATGTTTATTTTATTTATTTTAAGAGAGAGAGAGAGCATGAGCAAGGGAGGAGCAGGGAGAGAGAGAGAGAGAGACAGAGAGAGAATCACAAGAAGACTCTGCCCCATCATGAATCTCATGAATAGCAAGGTCACGACCTGAGCTAAAATCAAGAGCTGGATGCTCACCTGACTGAGCGACCCTGGAGCCCCTGAAATGGCTTCTATTTTTAACCTTTAAAAATATCAGTTTTATGGGCGCCTGGGTGGCTTAGTAGGTTAAGCGTCCGACTTCGGCTCAGGTCACCAACTCACAGCTTGTGAGTTTGAGCCCCACGTCAGACTCCGTGCTGACAGCTCAGAGCCTGGAGCCTGTTCCGATTCTGTGTCTTTCTCTCTCTCTCTCTCTCTCTGTCCCTCCCCCGCTCACACTCTGTCTCTCTCTGTCTCTCAAAGATAAATAAATATTAAAAAATTTTTTTGTTTTAAATATCAGTTTTGTGTAGTTGAACCTAAAGCACAAGACCATCTTTATTTGAATGGAATTAGGAAAGGAACCAGGAAGAGGGAAGAATGACATAGAGCTAGGAGTCCTTATCTGGATGGTTTCCCAAGACACACTTCGGGCGTGTGTGTGCGTGTTTTCTGTCCATACCCTGAGTACTTCTCGCCACTTCCATCTAAACCCTTCCTGGTCCACGCCAGGATGCTGGCACCTGTTTTCACCTTTGGCCCCTGACGGCCATTCCTACAGCGACCAGAGGTACGCTTTAAAAGCTAAATCATAGCATATTACTCCTCCCTCAAAACCACTTAACAGCTTTCTTCTTGCAGAATATTGTATTGTATCTCACTTACCATTGGTCGGACCCCGCACACGTGATGCTCCATTAGCTCCCGATTTCAGCCCCTGCTCTGCTCTCTCTCCATCATCTCTGGCACTCACACCAGCATCTTTGCTGACCTTGATTAATGTTACCTGCTCTGTGAGGTCTTCCTGCATCATCCTATTTAAATCTGCCGGACCCCGTGTGAGTTTGCTGGGGCTGCACTACAAACTGAGTGGCTCAAACAACAGTTTGTTGTCCCACAGTTCTGGAGGCTGGAAGTCTGAGTTCAAGGTGCCCGCAGGGCCATGCTCTCCAAAAGGCTCTGAAAGATAACACGTTCTGGGACTTTCTCTTCTTAGCTTCTGGTGTCGCCGGTAACCCTTGGTGTTCCTTGGCTTGTAGATGTACCACCCCGATCTCTACCTTTGCATCCACGTGGCCTTCTCTGCCTGTATGTGTCTGTGGTCAAACCTCCCCCTTTTATAAGAACGCCGGTCATGTTGGGCTAGGGCCTATCCTACTCTGGCGTGAATTCATCTTCACTAACTACATCTGCCATCATTCTATTTCTAAATAAGGTCACGTTTTGAGGTGCTCGGGATCCTTAGGACTTCAACCGGTGAATGGGAGGCACGACCCAACCTATATCCTCTGCTCTGCTTTATTTTGCTTTATTTTTCTCTGTAGTATTCATCACGTTCTGATATACTCATCTACCTTCTTTAGTGTCTGCCTCCCTCTGTAGAATGTAAACTCTACGAAGGCTGGCATGCCTATCTGTTTTCTTCACTGCCGCATCCAGAGAACTGAGAACTATGCTCGATATACACATCTGTGTTGAGAAAGAAAGAAAAGTTGATCTCTCACCTCTCTCTTTACAGCTTTTGACACATTGCTGAGGCCTGGTGCTAAAAAAAACACGGACTCACAGGCTATTAAAACTTTAAAAATGTCTAGCAATCACCTTGTGCAGTTCTCCCATTTTGCTGATAAGGAACTGAGACCTGGAGGCAAGAAAGCGTCCATTCCAATCACACAGTAACAGCGGGATCCAGGTGCCCTCTTTCCTGGCACTTCTAACCACAACTGCTGTCTTTATCATATGTAATTTTCCCAGTAGCCAGGAAATTCTGTGATCACAATTTAAAAAGCAATCGCGTCTTTGTGTTTGATGACAGGTGGACACACGGTTCTGTTTGCTCTAGATTGACTGAGCTGATCAAGATATCAAAGACTCCATACCTTGATGGACCAGTCCAACCAGCCTATGCTATTTAAAGTAAATATCAATTTGTTAAAAAAACAGCCCCATTAATCTCGACCATTTATAAGGAAATGTTTCTGTTGAAGAGAAACTGTGTTTCTGGGGCACCTGGGTAGCTCAGTCGGTTAAGTGCCCGACTTCGGCTCAGGTCACGATCTCACGGCTGGTGGGTTCGAGCCCTGCGTAGGGCTCTGTGCTGACAGCTCGGAGCCTGCAGCCTGCTTCGGATTCTGTGTCTCCTTCTCCCTCTGCCCCTCCCCAACCTGTGCTCTGTCTCTCTGTCTGTCAAAAATAAATAAATGTAAAAAAAAAAAAATTGGTTTTTTAAAGGAAAAAAAAAAAAAGAAAAACTGTGTTTCTGATTCTGGACCAGGGATTGCTCTGTCTGGACCTCACAGGGGGGCAAAAGCCCACAACATCTCCCACCCAGCTGGGACTGCCTAGAACCCCAAAGGAAAGTGAGCACCAATCTCCAGTTAGAGCTGAAAACACCTGGCCTAAGGCCTGGCACCTAGAAGGCCCTCCAAAGATATCAGCTGAATCTAAGTTTAAAAAAAAAAAAAAAAAAAGGAAAGAAAAGAAAAGAAACCGAACTAAAATGTTCTAAAATGTTTTTGTTTCATTTTTCTTATAACCGGGTGGTTACAGTTTGGGACTCTGGAACTAGCTGAGTGATCTAAACCAACCACTGATGCTTTTGGTCCCTGGGTTTCCTCTTCTCTAAGATGGGAATAATAGTATTTACCTTGTAAGTTGCGAGACTTCATTGTGGTAACCCGCAAATATCACTTAGAACAGTGTTGGGCACATAATGAGCGCTAGGCAACTTTTGCTATGGTTCCTCCCTTACTTCACCCATCCATTTATTCAACCACACGGTAACATGCATTGAGGACCTATTTGGGGTTCTAAGCTCTGTGCGAGGTGTCAGGGAAACCAAAGTGCAAAGACGTGGTCCCTGTAGCCCACAGCCCATGGCGCATATTGTTCATTGAGAATCACAGACCCGTGAAATCATGGGAAGCTGTTACTACATATGGGCACAGGTATATTTAGCCTTCATTATTTGCTGAAAGGAATGCACGAACACCCCCCACACCGATTTCCAAAAAATGGCTAAGGGCTATAGTGTTATAAATGGAAACCGACAGAAAACTCAACAGAGAAACCTGATATAATGTGGTCATTGCTGAACTAGAGGTCTGTATGAGGCACAAGAGAACCCGGAGGACCAAAGCCTGGCCTTGAATGTCTGGCCCAGCTTCACATAGGAGGTGTTTCTCTTAAGTGCATGATGGCATCTTGGTGCATCCGTTAAGGAATGGAGAGCCTCAGACACACGTGGGGAAAGGTAGGAGAAATACAAACCAGAATATAATGATCCTCAGAACTATTTTTGCTCTGGTTTCTGGGAAAAGAAACAATCTCACAAAGAAACTGAGCAAGTGTTCTTGTGATTTGACTCTATTAGAAGAGGGACAAGGAGGGGCGCCTGGGTGGCCCTGTCAGTTAAGCATCCACCTTCTGCTTGGGTCATGATCTGGCGGTTCATGGGTTCAAGCCCCACATCAGGCTCTGTGCTGACAGCTCGGAGCCTGGAGCCTGCTTGGAATTCTGTGTCTCCTCCTCTCTCTGCTCCCACTCTGTCTTTCTCTCTCTCAAAAGTGAATAAACATTAAAAAAAAAAAAAAAAAAAAGAAGAGGAGCAAGGAAAAGGAATGTGTTTTAGAGTGAAACAGACTGCAAGTTGAATTCTGACTGTTACTTATCATCTGTCGAGAACTGGGACAAATATTAACCTCTCTGAAGTCTATTTTCTCAAATGCAAAACTGGGAAGGTTGTGAAATAATATTTATTATATCTTCAGTGCAGCATGTGGCTGTGATAGATTAACAGATTGCATTGTTTGCTGACCATCATTCACTTTCTCCCAATTCTTGCCCTGCTTCCTCTCTTTCTCTATATGTAAGATGGACTTTTGTGTCCATTGACTTTGGGATGTGGCCATGTTAATTTGACCAACAGACTGTGAGTGAGTGTGATGTGTGTAAAATCCTAGCAGAATCTTAAATATATGTACCAAGTTTGGAAATGTCTTCCCTACTCTTGTGCTTTGCTGTGAAAACAACTTGACCCTTATTTGGGCTCATCTGTCAGCTCAGATCCAGGGACGAGCGGGCTCACTGACCCAAGTTGAGCACAGCCACGGCTGAACTGAACCTAGGCAAGAAAATCAATCGTCAGCCGTGACAAATGGGGGATATTTGTTGCTGCAGCAAAAGCTGACTAGTACACTGACACACGATTCACGCTCGATAACTTGTTTCTCTCCTTCGGGCTTACTAAAACCAAACAGCGAACTTGCAGGGAACTCCATGAAGACACTGGGGCTCCGACCCTGAAACTGTTAGAAAATTCCTTATAAAGACAGGAGAGTCAGGTAAGGGTAGGATAGAGTTGATTGGAATGCAGGCTGGAGACCACCCACTCCACACCAAGCCCATTTCCTTTGTCTCTGGGCACCCGGTTTGTCACTGAGCTCTGGCAAAAGGAATATGGATGGGTATGAAGTGAGCCACCTCCAGGTTTGGCCCTTGCTCACTCCCCCAAGCTCTTTTCCTCTCCAGGATGATTGGAGTGGTGAACCGCAGGACGACATAGAAGCTAATATTAAAGATGCAGAGGTGCTGTCAGCCTGGAGTCCTGAATGACGACCTGAGTGGCTGCCTTGGACCATCACTGTCAAAGATGAGCACAAGCCAGGCATGAGTGACGGCAGTGAAATAGACTTTATTCAGTAACTGCTGACAATAGGGAGAGAGTCAAAGTCCATTCCGATTTGCACACGGGGGAAGGGGCATCTTAAAGGGAGAACCAGGGAGTAGGAAGTGGGGGGGGGGGAGCAGGGGCTTATGCAGAGTCAGGGAAAGGAAAAGTGACAAAAGGCGAGAAGGGCATTGGTGATGTGAAACCCCTATGGATTTGCTAACTGGCTCTTACTGAAGTTACGCTTCTCCTCCCACAGCGGCTGGCTGGGAGACAGGGGCACTATCTCCAGGATGAAACAGTCAGTTCTCTTGGCAGCCTTGAGTTTTCTCAGGCAGGCTTCTAGGCAGGGCTACCGTCATCCTAGGGATGCCTCTTTGCACCGTGAGAAACAGTGTTAGTGTTTGTTCAAGTCTTTAGAAGCCGACGTGACGGGCAGGTAGAGGAGAGGACTCCGAGGAAGCTTCCTAGAGTTTGGTCAAGGCACGCATCTTTGTTATTCCCTCTGTCGGGTTAGTTCTATTAGTTTGCAACTGAACCCCAAGAAATGCTAATAGAGCTGGGTGCCAGCAAAGGGTTTACGTACTGATAATTCCTAACAAGTGTTCAGTAAGAGCTTGAGATGCGCCACACTGCACCACAAACTACACCCGTAAGAGCCTCGTTCAGCTCACTGTTTAACTGTGAAAGCAATGTTGTTATTCCCTTTTCTCAATCAATCAATCAATCAACCAAGCCAGTTGAAGATCTGTGTGGGCAGTAACTTTGTTTTGATCATGTGCCTGGAGAGCGGCAGGAGTAGATTGGAACCAGACCATTTGGGGGCCGAATTCAGTGTCATGACCACAGAGCATCGATTTCTTGTGCTCAGCAAGTTTGGAAGGACATGAGTGCCAGGTAACCCTTTTTGACCTGAGACCCAAGTACGAAGACCTAGGCCATTATAAGGAAAAAATTCTATTTCTGTAGGAATCCCTGGGCCTGAGAAACATGCGTCTCTCATGCCTGAGAGACATAGGGGTGGATAAAGTGTGGAAGAGCCAAGACAGGAAGATGGTGACCCCAAGAACGAGGGCTGGACAAACAGCCAAGGAAACTTGGAGGGAAGTGACAGCATGTGCCGAGAAGACATTGGTTAATATTTAATCATGAATCAAGCAATAAGAGTCACATGAGACCATTCATCTAACTGTGCTTAACCATTACATTGGAGTACTGCAAATTTCTCCCCAGAGAAGTGATATCTATGCACTTAAATGAACTGAGAGCCAGCGGACAGGTAAAAGGCAGGGACACAGCCAGAAAAAAATGAAGTGTCCTGGAGACACAGACAGCAGAGAAAAGAGACATTGGGAGTTAAGAAATCTAGTTCTCCTCTTGGCTGTGCTTGTAACTAGCTACATGACCTTGGGAAGGTCACTTTCACCTCTCAGAGCCCATGCACCAAGGGGGGGGGGTGGTTGGAAGTTTTCTGAGGCCTCTCTCTGCCATGACAGTCTGGTCATTGGGAGTCATTCCTCTTTCCGGGTTCCATGGAAGCAGATCTTTCTATTAGGTGTCGTCTCTCCTGTGTTAGGAAAAGGAAGGTACAATGTGTGGTCTTCTTTATGTATAGAGGCTGCAACTCACGCAGAATCACAAAGCTGCAGAGTGAAAGAGCTGGAAGTGGTCATCGCTCTGGACCCTCTCATTATACCGAGAAGGAAACAGAACAGAGAGGCAAGTCATTTTACTAACGTCACACAGTTACACACTATCCAAGCTGAAACTGGAACCCTGCTTTTGGGGCTTATTCCCAAAGAACTCACTGCCTAGGTATTGGAGAAAGAGTAGAAGGGAATGAGCCTTTACTAAACACTTACTATGTGCGAGAAACCACCTTAGGCTCTGTACTCAGTCTACACACATTCAGCGAGTTTTACTGAGGAGAACCTGCTCTGTGCTCTATTCCCTGAATATAGAGATGAACAAGACAGATAAGGTCTGCTCTCAGTGTTCCCATCCCAGTGAGGGGGAATGGGGATAGCCAGTAAACATAAATAAACAAATAGGAAAATATCAAAGTAGGACTACCAAGAAAATAGCCCCATGTGCTATTAAGAAAATTAAAATGCTACCTGTAACCCGGGCAGCTACATCAGGCAATGTGGGGTTTGTCTTATCTTCTTCCCACCCACATGCTGTGAAAGTATTTTCGTTGTTCAAATGAGGAGAATGAGGCTCCGACTTAACTCACATAGTTGGTGCGGTGTAAGTGCATTGCAGATTCCAATTCAGTTCTTTCTGGGCCAAAGCCCATGCCTTGCTTCACCATATACTGCAATGGAGTTTTTAGTTTTTCAGTTTTCTTGTTTTTATTAAGATTTTATTTTTAAGTAATCTCTACATCCAACGTGGGGCTCGAACTCACAACCCAAGATCAAGAGTTGCATGGTCTACTGACTGAGCCAGCCAGGTGCCATGAGAGTTTTGTTTGTTTGAAGGAAAATATATACACAAAGTGTGTACATATATACTATAGCTGATTGTGGTTAGGTGCTTGAGAAATAGTAGCCAACTTTTTTCTTCTAGTCATCTCCAGTGTCCCAAAGCCGGTGTCTTCTTTGAAAACCCTCTCTCGTGTGGGAAGCATCTGACTCGGTCCATGGGTAGAGGCTATAGCGTTCAAATAGACATTTCCCTATGCTTGGGACTTGCTAACTGGATGTGAGGGATTGGACCTTATCATTTAAGACCCAAGAGTACTAACACTTTGACCTAGGATGCTAAATCACCCAGTCCGGGATACAATTCAGCAACCAATCTCCCTGAGTTCTTCTGACGCGACAGGTGAGCCCAGGGACAGTTTTTCTGGTACAGACTTCTGGGCTTCAACATCCAGACTATCTTGCAAGATTTGCCGCGTCTATGTATGTGTCCATATTCCCAGGTACTGGTGTGCTTACTCCTGCAAGGAAAGTTGCAGAATTCTGTAATCTAATAAAGCTAAGTTCCAGATGAATGAAAGAGTTAGAAAGGGGGGAAAAAGGAAACTGTTGAAACATCTGGAAGAAAAAAAAAATATCAACTGTTCTATTTAAGATGCCTTCCAAACACCAGAAACCTGAACTCAAAGTGGCCAAGGCAAACACTGCCTGTTGGTTACCACAGCCCCAATGCCTTATCCCTTCCTACTTGGCTGCCTTTGCCACAGAGGCTGGAAAAACCAAATGCTTGCTTTCACAACTTCACTTGCAGCTAGCAGAAACCATGTGACGGTTCCAACCAATGGGACTGGACGTCTACCAACGGCCGCCGGGAAGACGTTGGCTTTTTCTGGTAAAAGGGCCAGACACAGCTGATGCTGCTCATTTCACTTGGGTCTGTTTGAACCACGCACGTGATGCCTAAGGCTGCAACAGCCACCTGATAGCTACAAATGAGCCACCACTGTGCCAATATCAAGTAGCCTCCAGACTCCTGGTTAGGGGGAAATAGAAACCCATGTTTGTCTAATCTACTTTTAGTGGATTTTCTGTTACCTGCAGCTGAAAGCACTTCTGTGGCTAACCACTGTCTTAAACAACAAAGAAATGTAGTCTTTTTTTTTTTTAACCTAAGAAGAGAAATTATATCTTCTTCTATCTCATGCTTAAGGTTCATTGTTCCCTGCAGCTAGACGCTTTCCTTTCACATGCTATTGTCAGGAATGAATCAGCCAATCCATTCTTGAACTGCTCACCAGGAAGGGAGACAGACTGACGTCCTAGGCTCAGACTGACTATTGGGGGGGGGGGGGGGGGCAGGGAATACATATTGAGGCACCAACTAAAACACACTCTACGGTGTGATCACAAGATAAGTAATGACTTTCTGAACACAAAAGCAAGAGGAACACATCATAAATTCCAGGACTTGTAAATATGAGCTTATTGAAATTAAAGAGTATTTATGAAACAACCCATTATAAACAAAAAGGAAAGGCACATAAGAGATCCGGGAGAAATATTTGCAATTTACGTGGCAAACGAAGTGTTAATGTCCCACAAATAATTTCTAAGAGTTTACCCTAAGGAAATCATTAAGGACACATGCAAAGATTTAGTCACAAGGATGTTTGCAGCATTACTGTGTTTAATAATGAAAATTTGCAAGTGAGATGAATTTCCAGCAATAAGGTACCAGTTAAGTAAAATATGATACAAACTTACAGTGGAATGCTATAGGATTATTAAAAAATAATGTTACTGAAATACTTGTACTTTGTGGGAAGCCAATTGTGATATGTTATTATGTGACAAAAGTAGAATGCAAATAAGGTATTCTTTGATTCTATTTCCCCAAGGAAAATGCAAGTGTGTATGAGCGTGTGTGTGTGTGTGTGTGTGTGTGTGTGTGTACTTAAGAAGGAGATATATATCCTAGAGTTAACCATGGGTATAACCATCAGGAATCTCTGTTGGGTGATATGTTTGTTGATTTTTTTTTATAGTATATAGTGTGCTGCTTTTATAAGAAAAAAAGAAAGAAAAAAAGAAAGAAAGAAAAGGAGAGAGAGAGAAAGAAGGAAGGAAAGGAAAGGAAAGGATGCAAAGAAGGAGGGAGGGAAAAATAACTTAATTTCGAAAACAAATCCCAAAAACTAAAAAAACACCTCAACAAAAACACGGGCAATATGTCTGAGTAAAATATGTTCACAAAAACGTGCAATAAGCTGGTAAACACATACATGAGCATCATTCTTGGTAGTAGTCTAACATGCGATAAAAATGAAAATGTGACACAACTCTTTCTTTTTCCCTTCCTTCCTCCCTCCCTCCCTCCTTCCCTTCCTTCCTCCCTCCCTCCCTCCTTCCCTTCCTTCCTTCCTTCCTTCTTTCCTTCCTTCCTTCCTTTCTTCCTTCCTTTCTCTCCACGCTTATTTATTTATTTTGAGAGAGACAGTGTGTGAACGGGAGAGGGACAGAGGGAGAGAGAGAAAGAACCCCAAGCAGGCTGTCAGTGCAGAGCCCTATGTGGGGCTCAGTCTCACGAACTGTGAGATCATGAGCTGAGCCAAGATTGAGACTCAAGACACTTAACCGACAGAGCCATCTGTCAATTTCTTTCATTCTGTTTATGTGTTTATTTTTCATTAAACTGGAATGTTTCTCCTCTGAGACAAGAGGACTCCTTGGATGGGAGTGCCAGGAAGGTCATGTACAAGCTCAGAGGTAAAACCTTTCTGAAGAATGATTTCTCAGTAGGCAGAGTTTCCCAAACCTTCATCCTCACTGACCTCACAAGTCCATTTCGGTACACAGTATCCGTGGAAGGGACTAGAGGGTCCTGCCAGGACTCGTGTTTCAGGATTTCCATGTTCTTTCTCTACATAATGAAGAGATTGCTGGTGGCAGCCTAATTCAGGGAAATAGAAGTTATGCTGGTGAAGGCACATAGTACATTATGAAGCAAGTCTTTAAAAAGTATGTTTAATCAAAAATAGTTAACATTGTAGAGAGACGTTCAGAATATGAAGATGAATTTAAGCAGGTTACAAAGAAATATATACGATATATTAAATTTTGAAGAAATAAAACAAATGTATACTTATAGGCTCCAATTTAGCATATATTTAGGAAAGATTGAAATAATATAAGTCGAAATATTTATTGTGAGAGAGGGTGCAAGCAGAGGAGGGGCAGAGAGAGAGAGAGAGAGAGAGAGAGAGAGAGAGACTGAGAGAATCCCAAGCAGGCAAGCCCTTTGCAAGACTCCAACTCACAGACTAAAGCATTAAGATCATGACCTGAGCAGACACGAAGAGTCGGTCACTTAATCTACTGAGCCACCCAGGCATGCCATCATAAGTCAAAATGTTAATAGGAATCTCAGGTAGTGAGACTATGGACAACTTTGATGGTCTTCTTTACATTTTTCTTCTGTACTTTCAAACTTTTTATAATGCATATTCATTTCCGCATTACTCACCAGAAAAATTCAGTAAAAGATATTCAGTGAGCCCCATGTGACAACCCTTGTAGAGACAGTAAGTGCCGATATCTTTCAGGTACCTACAAAGTGCCAGGCACTGTCCTGGATGTGAACTGCTTCATTTTATTCTCAAACATTCTGTGATGGTAAGTACCCTTCATGGGCCCATTTTACAGATGAGGAAATTGAAGCGCAGAGAGCTGAAGGGATTGCCCAACATCATACAGCCAATAGATTTAAACTCAGGCTCACCTGACTCCAGAGCCCTCCCTTATTCTCAACCAACTCTTAAGTACACTACTTCTCCAGAAGGAAAATAAAAAATACACATTTCCTCCTCCCTTTTGTTGATTAGCTATTATCTCAAAATACAAACAGTCTTCTGGGTGATTGAATTACTATATAAATACATCCTCTGGTGAAATTTAGGAAAGAGGAAATTTTTTTCCATTGCATATTTTAAATGTTGGTTTGTTTGTTCGTTTAGAGAGCATGAGCAGGAGAGGGACAGAGAGAGAGGGAGAGGAGACAGACAATCCCAAGCAGACTCCGTGCTATCGGTGCCCAATGAGGGGCTTGAATTCATGAACCTCAAGATCATGACCCGAGCTGAAATCAAGGGTTGGATGCTCCACCTACTGAGCCACCCAGTTGTGTCAGCATATTTTCAACTGAGACATAATTTACATAAAACATTGTGTAACTGTAAGGTGTACAATGTGTTGATTTGACACACTTGTATTTTGCAATATGGTTACCACCCTAGTGTTAACTAACATCTCCATCAGGTGAAATAGTTATCATTTGTTCTTTTTGTGGTGAGAAAGTTTAAGATCTAGTCTCCTAGCAACTTTCAAGTATATAATACAGTATTTTTTTAAAAAAACTTTGTTTTAAAACATTTGTTTATTTTTGAGGCAGAGAGAGACAGAGCATGAACGGGGGAGGGGCAGGGAGAGAGGGAGACACAGAATCGGAAACAGGCTTCAGGCTCTGAGCCGTCAGCACAGAGCCTGACGCGGGGCTCGAACTCACAAACCGTGAGATCATGACCTGAGCCGAAGTCGGCCACTTAACCGACTGAGCCACCCAGGTGCCCCTAAAAAAAAACTTAAAAAAAAGTTTATTTATTTATTTTGAGAGAGAGAGAGAGAGAGTGAGAGAGCAGGGGAGGGGCAGAGAGAGAGAGAGACAGAGAGAGAGGGAATCCCAAGAGGGCTCCACACTGCCAGTGCAGAGCCCGACTCAGGGCTCGAACCCATGAAACGAACTATGAGAGCCTGATCTGAGCTAAAACCCAGAGCTTGATGCTTAACCAGCTGAGCCATCCGGGCACCCCTATACACTACAGTATTGTTAACTATAATAACAATGCTGTACCTCAGATCCTGGTAACTCATTCATCCTCTAATTGTAGATTCGTACCCTTTAACCAACATCTCCCTAATTTTCCCACCCACAGCTGCTGGTAACCCCCTTTCTACTCTCAGTTTTTATGAGATCAGCTTTTTTTTAGATGCCACATGTAAGTAATATTATACAAATTTGTCTTTGTCTGACTTATCTCACTTAGAATAATACCCTCATAGTTCAACCATTATTGTTTGGAATGGCAGGATTTTTTATTTCTCATGACTGGGTAGTATTCATGTGTGGTGTGTGTGTGTGTGTGTGTGTGTGTGTGTGTGTGTGTGTATCCCATCTTCTTTATCCATTCATCCATTGAGAGACATTTAGGTTGTTTCCATATCCTGGCTATTCTGACTAATGCTGTAATGAACATGTTTTCATTTCCTTTGGATAGACACCAAAAGCGCAGTGACTGAATCATACAGTGGCTCTATTTTTAATTTTTTGAGAAATCTTC
Organism: Panthera uncia; assembly: GCF_023721935.1. NCBI lineage: Eukaryota > Metazoa > Chordata > Mammalia > Carnivora > Felidae > Panthera > Panthera uncia. Next base: position 13,045,366 of record NC_064812.1, on the reverse strand, counting down.
ATACTGTTTTTCATAGTAGCAGAACCAATTTACATTCCTGCCAACAAAGCAAAGGGTTCCCTTTTCTCCACATCCTGGCCAGCATTTGTGATCTTTTGTCTTTTTGATGATAGCCATTCTAACAGGTGTGAGGTGAGATCTCATTGTGGTTTCGATTTGCATTTTTCTGCTAAGAAGGGTTTTAAACTACTGAATTTAAATGCAGTTTAATGGGCCATTTTGATCAAAGTTCCTAAGATTCTAAAAAAAAAATGGCTGGATTTAGTGTACCAGGTGACCCAGAGGTCAATGTTGGTGTCACATGGTCTTAAACTACGATCGCGTTTTTAATTACACATTATCTATGGAATTGTATGTTAGTCCCCATTCTTAATGATGGAAAAAACTGACTGTTAATCATTAGAAAAACGTCAGATAAACCAAAATGAAATTATGGACCAATAATCATCAACACGGCAAAGGTCATGAATAACAAGAAACATCTAAGAAACTGCCACAGACTATAAGATACTAAAGAGTCAATGTAATGTGGTATGGTAGATGGGATACGAGAACTGGAAAAGCATATTAAAGGAAAAACTGCTGAAATTCACATAAAACTGGAGTTTAGTTAATAGGAAGCTACCAGTGTTGTTTTCTTAGTTTTCACAAATATATCATAATAATGTAAAATGTTAATAATAATAGGGCCCGCGTCAGGGATAAACAAGAACTCTCTGTACTATCTTTACAACTTTTTTTTGAAAATCTACAATTATTCCAGGGGGGCCTGGGTGGCCCAGTCGGTTAAGTGTCCGACTTCAGTTCAAGTCATGATCCCATGGTTTGTGGGTTCGAGCCCCGCCTCGGGCTCTGTGCTGAGAGCCTGCTTCAGATTCTGTGTCTCCCTCTGTCTCTGCCCCTCCCCCACTCATGCTCGCTCTCTCTCTCTCTCTCTCTTTCTCTCTCTCTCTCTCTTTCTCGAAAATAAAAAAACATTAAAAAAAAAAAAAAGAAAATCTAGAATAATTCCAAAATAAAAGTTTGTTTAAAACATCTGGATGGTATCGTGGTTGTTAAAAAAAAAAAAAAATTAAAACCAGAACTGCCATATGATCCAGAACTTTTGGGTATATACCCAATAAATTGGAAGCAGAGTATTCAAAAGATATTTACACTCCCATGTTCATAGCAGCGTTGTTCATAATAGCCAAAGTAAGCCAAGTATCCGCATTGATGGAAGAATGGATAAACAAAATGTGGTATATATGTACTATGGAATACTAGTCAACCTTAAAAAGGAAGGAAATTCTGAATACATGCTACAGCATGGATGAAACTTGGCTACATTATGCTAACTTGAAATAAACCAGTCACAAAAAGGATAAACATTGCATGACTCCACTTATATAGATATGATACGTAAGGCCATCAAATTCAGAGACAAAAAGTAGAGCTGGTTGGAGGGAGCAGGGAATGCGGAGTCAGTGGAACGACAGAGTTCCAGTTTTTCAAGAGAAAAGAATTCTGGAGATGTTGATGGTTTCACCCCGATGCAAATGTACTTACTGCCACTCAACTGCACGCTTAAAAAAAGGTTAAAAGGGTAAATTTTATGTCATGTCTATTTTACCACAGTAAAAAATAAAAATAAATTAAAAAAACCTGAGACTGATTGAATTACTCATCCAGCATCACATGGAAGCTACTGGATTCAAACCAAGGTCTGTCTGACCTCAAATCACACATTCTTTCCGTACCACCCTTAGGGATGATCACTGTTGTTCTAGAAGTTGTTCATTCATTGAGAAACCACTTGCTTTGTCTCTGCTGCCTAAAATACAACCCGTCCTGGCTTCATTTCACCTGGGGGCAGGTGAGCTGGAGGAGACCCAGGTAAGTCGACCTGGCGTCCAATCTTGCCATTTGCTGGTTGTCTGAGCTTAGTCAAGACCATGAGCTTTCTGGGTCTCAGCTCGCTGGTCTGACTTGATGTATAGGGTTATAACAAGGTCTCTCTGCCTGAGGGCTGTTCAGACCCTGAGGAGGGAGGTGAGGCCTCCTCAGAAATTACTGGAGGTTGCCAGTCAAGGCTCCTGCCAACGTAAGCATGGGTCCTACAAGAAGGAGTTGCGGCCTGGAGTATTCTGTGAACTGCTCAGGGAGGAGAGACAGTAGCCGGGCCCCAAAAGACAGAGCACAGCTGAGCTCCGAAGATGGATATTCTAAGAGAAAAGAAAAAGCTAAGGAGATAGGAAGATAGTAGGTGGCTGGGAAAGAGAAACCCGGTCTTTATAAGGTAATTCTGGAGAGACTACTTAGAGCCTATCAGAGCACAGGGATGTGAAGTCAGAGGGACCACGTAGGTTGTTGCGGAATCCAAAAGCGGGGGAGAGAAGCCTATTCCAGAGCGACGGCTTTGAGCATGGAGCATGGGTGAGTGAACCTATAGACCCTGATCCCTGGACACACGCCGAGAAAAGAACTCAGAGGTCTGGCGCCTCAGCAAAGGGTGAGTCTGTCCTAACCGCTATTAGGGCCTGTGAGGTCAGGCAGAAATCAGAGGACTAAACCTCAAATCATAGATTTACAGAGTCCCTTCCGAACAGAAGCAGCCTCTGCCTCTTTCTACCCCCTACATGTTCATTCCTCAGAGTCTGGTCCCTGGCCCTCCTGCTTAAAATACACTTCCTGCCTGGGTGAGCTCATTCCTGCCCAACGCATCAGCCTCTATTCTATATGTTGGCGACTGCTACGTTTGTATCTCCAGCTGAGACCCCTTCCATGGACGTGGGACACCTGGAGCCCCTGCTTGCCTACACCTGGAAGGCCCAAAGGTTTGTTCAACTCAACCAGTCCACGATCAATGGCATCCCATTGCCCACCCACATCTGCATTCTCTCTGTGTATGTCCGGCCCTAATTAACAGGTCCACCAACCCCCTAGTGCTGACACCAGAAACCACACCCTCACCCCTGATTCCTCCGTCCCTCCCCTCCCCCCCCCCTCCCCCCCCCCCCCCCCCTCCCCCCCCCCCCCCCCCCCCCCCCCCCCCGCCCTAGACTTCTTCATCAGGTGGGTTTGTCTTCCCAAATGTGCTTTGCATTTAAGCCTTTCTCTCCGTTCCCAAGGTGTTAACTAACTGCTCAGATCTAGGATTTTATCTTTTTATCGCCAGGATTTCTGCTGCCCCCTCCTAATGGGTCTCGTTGCCCTGAAATCCATTCTCTGGATGACAGCCAGTGTGGCCTTCCCACCGAGCAACACAGCTTGTGTCTCAGCCCTGGTCATAGGTCCTCAGTGGCTTCCTTCTTTTCTTCAGGACAAAGGCCAAATTACTCGGAACTCAAGGCCTCTGAGAATCTGGTCTACCCTTTTTGGTCCTCACTACATTTTCACACTTTTCCAATACTGATTTAAAAATTAAAAAAAAAAATTTATGTTTATTCTTTGAGAGAGAGAGAGACAGAAAGAGAGAGAGAGAGAGAGAGAGAGAGAGCATGAGCAGGGGAGGGGCAGAGAGAGGGAGACACAGAATCTGAAGCAGGTTCCAGGCTCTGAGCTGTCAGCACAGAGCCCAATGTGAGACTTGAACTCACCAATCGCTAAATCATGGCCCGTGCAGAAGTCAGAGGCTTAACTGACTGAGCCACCTAGGCACCACCCTAAATTTTTTTTTTCTTAATGTTTATTTATTTTTGAGAGAGAAAGAGAGAGAGAGAGAGAGCAAGCAGGGGAGTGGCAGAGAGAGAGAGGGAGACACAGAATCCGAAGCAGGCTCCTGGCTCTGAGCTGTCAGCACAGAACCTGACGCGGGACTTGAACCCACCAACGGTGAGATCATGACCTGAACCGAAGTTGGCCGCTTAACTGACTGAGCCCCCCCAGGCGCTCCCCAATAGAGTTTTTATACTCCAGCCATAACCAACCACTTACAGTTTGTCAAATTCCCAAGTATATGCGCCGATTCCTTTGCTCAAATACCCCCCATTCTCCTCCGCATCAGATTGGCAAACTCTATTTTCCAAGTTTCCGCCCAGTCTCCACTTCCCCTGGGGAGCCTTCTCAACCTGTGCCGAATAGATGCCCCCTCTGTGCTTCTGCTGAACCTGGCCCTTTCCCCACTCATCCCACCACAAGGTCCAGGATGTCCGTTCATTCATTCACTCATTGGCCCTCCATGTATTCACTGCGTGGGTCCTGAGGCTAGAACGGCAGGCCGGAGACACGAGATTCCTGACCCGATGGGAAATGTGGGCCTGTCTGCCTCGACAGCCTTTGTGAAATGATTGATGATCTTGTTTTCATGTGGCTCCAGGTCTTTGCTCTCACTGTTCCCTCCGCCTGGAACACTCTCTCCAGCCTGCACAGCAGGCTTCTTCTTGGTCAGATTAGTATCTAGACCCAGAGCCCCTCCTACCCCTCACTCTCTACCCTTCACCTAGATTTTCTGTCCTAATAGCGTTTATCACCGTCACAACTATCTTGCTTCTTCACTTCCTTGTCCACCTCTTTTTACTTTCGAGAGCAGGGACCTTGCCTCGGTCTTCTTGCCCACAGAAGCCTGGGGACTAGAACGTTCAAGGCATACACCAGGGGCTCCATAATTGTGTGCTCAATGACTGGATGGATTCTGCAGACGAGGAAGTGGATGTAGAAAAGAGAAGGACTAGACCTGAGCATGAAATTATTTCATTATAGACCCAGTACTGCACAACCACGGGCATCACAGTTACAGAATGGAGGGTGGCAATCCAAAAAGAGTTCCACAGCTAACAGATACAGGAGGCGGAGTAAAGGGTGGTGGGAAGGCGTTTCCTGAAATGTACTGACCTAATGGACAGACCTGTGAGTAAAACATCATTCACCCTCTTCTTGTTCTTCACCATCCCTTTTCTGAATCTTTGTAGAATTATTTAGGAAACAACATCTCTCCTGGGGGAAAGAAATACTTAAAATTTAACAGTAATTCCTTTTTTAAACTTCACGTTAGCTTCCCTTTCTTCCATTAAGAGAAAGTAAAATTAAAAAAGTAAAGTTGTTGTCTGAAGACAGCAGCATTAAGGTGTTGATATTTAATTTTTTTAGGTTTATTTATTTATTTTGAGAGAGAGAGAGAGGGAGTGCGACTGTGAGAGGGTGAGGGGAGGAGAGAGAGACAGAGACAGAGAGAGACAGAGAGGGAGAGAGAGAGAAGCAGGCTCAGCACTGTCAGCAAAGATCTCAAGAACCCTGAGATCATGACCTGAGCTGAGATCAAAAGTCTGACGCTTAACTGATTGAATCATCTAGGCCCCCTGAGGTGTTAATATTTTAAAATAAATTTTTTATTTTTATTAAAATTTTTTTAACGTTTATTCATTTTTTGAGAGACAGAGCCTGAGTGGGGGAGGGGCAGAGAGAGAGGGAGGCACAGAATCTGAACTAACAGCACAGAGCCCAACCCCGGCCCGAACTCACAAACTGTGAGATCATGACCTGAGCGGAAGTCAGAAGCTCAACCGACTGAACCACCAGGTGCCCTTAAAATAAATTTATTTTTTATCTATCTATTCATCTGTCTGTCAACCCTGCATGTGTCCATCCACATGGGTATGGATATATATATATATATATATATATATATATATATCCATACAAAAGATAAAAGATAGATGTCTCTGATTTATCGGATATTCATGAAAGCTATCTGGCTGATGAAGGTTTGGTTAGCTTTTATTTTCTGTATTTTCTTGCATTAGTTTTAATTTTTTACAATGCACGTGTTTTGTCACTTTTGCAAACACAAATGATTTTTTTTTAACAACTGGGAGCAAATATACCAAAATGTAAATAAATGATAGTTCATTTTGCAACGTAGGGCTATTAAGATATGCTCTTTGTATGTTTCTGAAAAAAAATTTTTTTTCTTTAATTTTAAAGAATTTTTAAAAAGGAAAATTGTGAACCTAAGCTTAGTGCATTGGGGATCCAGAGAGGGCAGGCCGAGTCAAGGTCAAGGTTGAAAGAGTTCTAGGGTAGAGTGTCTTTTCAGCTGGGAGGCGAATGCAGGAAGCTAACAGGAAGGATCTGGTAGCCAGGGTCACAACCCTGGGAAGGGAGTTGAGGTTGTCATTAGAAGCTGGGCCTCCTGTCGCCCGGGGACATCCAGCAGGCAGACACGGGGCTTGTCGGTGACAGGCTTGGCTCCTGGGAGAACGTTGAAGCAATCAAAGGGCTAAGTTCGTCCAGCTCCTGCGGCCCCCCCCCCCCCCCCCCCCCCCCCCCCCGCCCCCCAAGGCTGCAGAGGTTTGACTCCCCCAGCCCAGCGACCCTTCTGGCCGCTCGTAGGTGCCAGGCACAAAACAGTCTCGTGATTATAAACGAATATGTAGCAGTCGGTACGCGAGCATCAGTTGAATATTTTTTTTCTTTTTCAAGAGAGGAGAAAGATTCACGTCGGGAAGAAGCTATCGGAATAGGAGAAACTGAATATGACACAGAAGGAGGGAGGGGGGAGTGGATTGAAATGGTAGGGGGTGTAGTGTAGGCATTGAGGGGGGTGGAAGAGAGGGGCAGCCTTCGCTTCCATGATACTGAAATCATCCACTTGCGTGGCCATCTTTTCACCGGACTGTGACCTCCTTCCATGGTCTTTGACCAACTGCAGACCCTCCCCATCGCCTCGCGCAGGGCGCCGGCTCCCCTTAAGTGCTCAATAAATGCTCAAATGAACGGAGGCCGCTCTTGCGTCTTTACAGTGCAGGGCTTAGGAGGAGAAAGCAAGGAGGCCGGCGCTCTACGAGTTCCTTAGGAGGGACCGTTGGGCATTCAAGGCGCGGGGTCCGGGGGGGTGTCCTACTTAATAGTGGAGGGAGCGGTACAGACAACCGGCCCTCTACACGGGTTTGCCAACCTCAGCCCTTGGGGACAGACGGAGACGTCGAAGGAGGTGGGAAGGTGCGTGCGCCCTTCGCACCAGGCCCTCGGATGCTGGGTGGTACCCATGGAGGCGCTCGGATCACTAGGGATGGAGCTAAGGCAGGGGTCTTCCCCCCATCTCAGAGCATCTTGTAATTCACTGACCTCGCCTTCCCCCTCCGGCAAGTGGGAAGACTCCCAGCTCCCAGGACGCCAGGGTAGGGAGCAGGGCTGGGAACGCGAGTGCAGAAATCGCCGCGCTCCCGTGTGCAAGCATCCCCGTGGGGTTCGCGCCGGCTCGCTCCGGCCCCCGCGCCAGCGCAGCCGGGACCCCCGCCCGGTGCGAAGGGTTCTCTCCCTACCTCCCCACCCCACCCCTCCCGTCCCTCCTCCTCCTCCCCCCTCCCTCCCCTCCCCCCCCTCCCCCCCTGCGCCATCTGGGCCATCGGCGGCCACGGCCCGCCCCGCCTCCTCGCTCAGCCCTCCGCGGCTCCGCGTCCCGC
>NC_064812.1:13030443-13037584 GCF_023721935.1 Panthera uncia | reverse complement strand
GCCCGAGCGCGAGCCGCCGTGACGTCACGGGCCGCCCGCCAGCCCCGCGCTCCAGCGGGCAGAGCGCGTGCGGCCGCCGAGCACATGGGCCCGCGGGCCGGGCGGGCTCGGGGCGGCCTGGACCCGGACGGGCGGCGAGGGGCCGCGCGCGGGGACGGGCCCCGCCACCCCCCGGGCCCCCCGAGCGGATTTCCACGCCGAGAGGATGTTGGCAGCGCCGGCGACCTGCCGAGACGCGGCGGGATCCACCTTCCAGTAAGTTAGAATTTTGCCCTCTGCGTTTCTGGGAACTCGAAAGCCTTGGCCTGGCGGGTTGGGATGCGCAATGAGTAGTTAGTTGGACGGAGGGAAGGGGCTTTCGGATTCCCGTGTGTGCTTGTTAACCGTGTACTTTCCTCATCACCAGACTCAGAGTGGCGGTGAGTTTTGGGCGTTGGTGGGGGGGGTGGTGGTGGGAGGGGTGGGTGCAGGGGGAGACATCAGATGGCCCAGGCATGCATAGAGAGAATTCCGGTTTTGTGCACTTGATGGGAGGTGTATTGTTACCTAACACCTAAGAATAGACCTCCTCCAATCAGTACTGATTTGGGGTCGCAGATGTGGTTTGCAGGCCCCTTTTGAGAAACGAGAGATCTGTGAACCATAGGATGCTCCCTCCATCCTTGACCATCCTCCTCCCCCCCCCCCCCCCCCCCCCCAGATGATTTTCGAAACTGCTTTTTGAAACTTTCTCTGCGTTTGCCTCGCCTTTACAGATTTGTTGGGTGGCCCCACAGCCTTATCATGGTCATTCTTTTCGGATGGCTTGTTGGTTTAATTGTGTTTACCCTCCCCAGACTCACGCGCTCTTATTTTCGCCAGTGTTGGGGGTGGGTATTGACTTTCAGGAAGGGCAGCCATGAGGCTGCAAGAGTCCGGTGCCCGGATACACTGTGAATTTTCCTGATGCTCTGTAAGCGTGGAATATTCTTCTGTTCGCTGGAGCCCCTGACCCCTGGCCCTTCTAGAAGATGAGAGAAGAGAGGAAATCTCTTGTGAGGGCGTTTAGGGAGAAGAGGGTGAAGTTTTGGTTTTCCTTTCTGGCCTCAGGTTTTCCAAAGAGAGCCTGGCAACCCCCAGCGGCCCACTCCACCACCCTGAGTCCTGGCTCCCGGAGCTGTTTTGCTGCTGGAGCAAGCAAGCCCTGGAGAAACGTGGGTTTGTGTGTGTGCTGGGGGGGGGCGGGAGCCTTGAGGATGTGGGGACTGTATCTGCTCTGCTGTTAGTCATAGGATGTTGCAGACCTATTTTGCATACTGGCGTTGACAAGTTGAGGCTTGTTCACTTGACACAGTCCTGTGGTCACAGCCAATCTTTCTAAAACCCTAACCGGTGGAGAAGGTGGTTGTATGGATCTTCTGAACCCTGAGTGGGAACTTCCTGAAAGATTTATTAGGAGAGAAACCTTCCTGGAAGCAGCAGACGGACAAACAGAATCCCTGGCTGGGCAGAGCCTCGTGGCCTGGTCTCTGCTGTTGGAAGGGAGTCGCGTCTTAGAGGTGAGGACTGCCTCATGGTCTCGGCCGGTGGCAGACAGCCCGCCTGGAGTTCTGTGTGTGGGTCCGGTGATGGGAAGGTTGGGTGGGCCTGGTGCTGACCGTAATGCTGTGCCCACCGAACTCCTAGAGGGGATTTAGTATGTGGTCACATTGTTGTCGTGCCTGGTTAAGGGTGCTTTTTACTGTTGTCGTTGCTTTACCTACTTTTGAGTGCAGAATGTTGCATAAACCAGGCTTCTCTTGAAAAGTAGACGAAATCAGCCTCTTTTTTCCGATTTTCCTCTCTCTTCCTCCCTCTCCCCTCCCCCTCTCCCCCATGCTGTCTGGTGTGTGCTTTCTGTCCGTGGCTGGAGCTTTTTTGGGGTTGGAAAGAGGGAGTTCTTTTTCTCAGTTCTAAAATATCTGACCCCCCCCCCCCCCCTGGTCTCTGATCGCTGGTCAAAAACTCGGGTGAATTCTCACTGTCCACATCCAGTCAATCCCTTGTGTTTTGGGTGTTTTTTTCTGGAATGGCTGGCAGGCAGGCTGGCTGGGTTTGGAGCCTTCTGACTGCCTGAGATGGACATTTCTCTCACAGCTCAGCTAAAGAGTCTCCCGGGTGATAAGTAAGTCGTCCCCTACTTCATCTTTGCGTTTGTGTCCCTGAATTTAGTCAGACCAACCGTAAGCCATCCCTTTCCTGAGGAAGCCGAGCACCTTGGATAGTTGCTGGTCCATATTGTTTGTCGAGGTGGCCCTGGGTCTTGCCAAAGGCTGTACCTAAGTGTGCTTGCTCGAGGTCAGATGCTCTCCTGGGTACTTGGCCTTTTTATTTTGTATTCCCTTTCATAGGTGGCTGTAGACACATCACTCTCCTTGTTTTTGCTTTTGTTCTTGTTTTCGTTATTTTTCTTTCTCTCCTGACGCTGGTTTGTGATTTCTTTAAGAGACCAGGACTCCCTTGTTTATATATCCCGTGTCTGTAGGGGGACCCTGCTCCAAGGTGGGAACAGTGCAACAATCTGGAGTCATTTTGACCGTTGATGAGTCCCATTGACAGGCACTTCTACACTCTCCCTGCCTAGTAAACCTCAAAAATTCTGGGCCTTCCTGGAGAATATTGCTCAGATGGTCCTCTGATAACTGCCTCTTCTGTCTCTCATGTTTTTCCAAGTAATCTAAGGAATTAATAGCAGGAGTAATAATAACAATGATAGTAGTTCCTGTAATAACAGGAAACTGTATATCATGTCAAGCATGTTCTTTGCATTCTATGCCCCTTACAACCTCACCAGGCAATTATAATAAAATGTCTAGCCGTGATGGGGTTCTTATTGTGGGCCAGCCTCAGTTCTAAATGCTATAAATATATTATCTCCTTTAATCTCCCAGTAATCATATAAAATAGGATTATTATTATTATTGCCGTTATTTTGCAGATGAAGAACCCACAGCTCAGAGAAGTTTGAAAAGAGCTCCTCTGGTCACACAGCTGGGGCACAATGGAGCCATCAGGATTTGGCCCAGGGCCAGCTCCCGGAAGTTAGGGGGCAGTGAAATAAAAACCAAGCAAAAGATGCTTGTTGGCCTGGAGCAGAAGGACATAGGCAGGATAGAAACCCCAACATCTTACCCAAAGACACCCCTTCCTCTGGCTGCCTGCCTCTTTCGCTCTGGGGGAGCAGGCTGCTTATAGTGCAGCCAAGGAGCCAGTACGGCCTTTAGTGTCTGGAAGGCTCTGGCCCCAGGGTCTGGGGAACAAAGCCTCTGGGGTCCAGGCAGGAGCCTGAGACATGGTGCAGAATCCATGAGCATTTGCAAAGTGCCACATCCAGGCACCCTGCCTGGCTTTGTGACCAGCGTTCAATTACGATCAACATCCACAGCAGATGGGAGATAGGGTTCTTCTGGCCAGTGATCCCATCTTCCCCTCCCTCACACTCCCCGCAACTGTTCAGGGTCCCTGCTGTTACCCTGAGTGTGTGTAGCTCTTGTAGTCCCTGAACCTCCCCATATAGAGACTGTGGTGGGTAGAAACAATAACAGCGTGGGTCACAAAACGCAGGACTTCCATTCACGAGGCCGAAATTGTCTCGGCCAATTTTTTAACGGCTGGATTCTGAATTGCCTTTCCTTTATTTTCTCTTCCTCTTTTGGGGGGGGGGGAAGTGGGGGCATGGTGAAGGTATAGGGTGGTGTTTTGCTGGTGTCTGGTGGGTAGTCTGAGCCCCAGGATTCCTTGTTTACCTGCCTCTTTTTCCCTTGTTGACCCTGAGTAGCTTGAGAGTGGAGGGTGGAGTGAGTGGGGCCGGTGGTGTTCACCTGTCTGGTGGCTGCCACAGCCCTGGTACTTAGTTGAGTCGGGTGACTGTCAAGAACTGCTCTGTTTTCAGGGGCGCCTGGATGGCTCAGTCGGTTGAGCGTCTCTAGATTTCGGCTCAGGTCATGATGTCACAGTTCTTGAGTTTGAGCTCCGCATCAGGCTCCTGGCTGACAGTGCAGAGCCTGCTTGATATTCTCTCATTCTCTCTCTCTCTCAAAATAAATAAATAAACTTAAGGAAAAAAAAAAAAAGAACTGCTTTGTTTTCAAGGAAACAAGCAGCCCCCAGTCTGCAGTCGCTGTCTTAGCTATGAAACAGCCCCACATGGTGGGAAGTGAAGGGTTTGCCCCAAGGGAATGGACACTGAGGGCAGAGAAGGAAACCAAGCAGCAGCAGAAGGCATCTGGGGACATACAAGGGCTTGTGCAGACCAGGGTTACTTTGGGGCAAGGTGCTTCACCTCTGTAAGCCTCAGTTTCCTCATCTGTAAAATTGGGACGATAAAATACCAGCTTCACGGGCTGCTGTGCGGAGGAAGGAGTAGGGGATGGACAGCAGGTATCCAGCAGAATGTCTGGGCTCATAGTAAACCTTCAGTAAAAGTTCGCTAATATTACTGCTACAATTAATGGGTTTCATTACTTCCTGTGGCTGCCTGGAGTAGTGGTTTCTGAATACATTTTAATGTGTAAAGGGAACATTCTGGTTACACAGATGATGAGATGGCAGTGACTTCATTAGAGGTCTTTGCAAGCATCTGAGAGAAACGCTGGCTGTTAGGAGCAAGAAAGAGATAAGAGATCAGGGAATCTGCAGAAGCAGGTCTCAGAAAGGACAGGGATGGGGGGGGTGCCCCGCACCAGTGAGCCTGTCTTTGCAGGTTACTTGTCTCTGCTGCTCTGCAGGGAGAATGGGTTTTCCCTCCCAGGGATGGTGCAGAGCACTTAGCACAGAGGAAGTAAGCTCTTGAAGAAGACATAAGAGCAGTTGTTGTTATTTATTATTCTTTAGGTGTCCCTTTTCCTGGTAACTTTGTTACTCTGCTCAAGATCGATTGATCCGTTCATTCATCTCCTGAGGAATTGCTGTGGTTCTGTTCCAGCTGCGGGAGACAAATATCCCTGCCCTCCTATAGCTTCCTTTCTAGTCCAGACCACACAGTGGGGGCAGGGTGGTCCCCAGGGGGAGATGTGGAACACGGGGAGACAGGGGAGGCAAAAATTGCGCCCGCTGCAGTGCAAAGTGGCCCTGGCCCCACTGTCCTGTCAGGCGGAAGGTGCTTTGCACAAGGCCTGGCATGCGGTAGTTACTATGTAAGTGGTAGTTGCTATATTTATACTCTCCCATTTCCCCTCCTGAGATTTTCCTCCATGGTGCTTGTTATGGACTGAATGTTTGTGTCCTTCCAAAATTCCTGAGTTGAAATTCCAACCCCCGACGTGATGGTATTTGGAGGTGGGGCCTTTGAGAGGCAATTAGGGATAGATGAGGACTTTAGGGCAGGGTCCTCACGATGGGGTTAGAACCTTTGTAAGAAGATATCCCAGCCAGCTTTCTTCCTCTCTCTGCGTGAGGACATAGAAAGAAAGTGAATTTATAAGCCAGGAAAAGAGCTCTCCCCAGAAGCCAGTTTTGCCAGAATCATGATCTGGCTTCCAGAACTATGAGAAAGGAAATTTCTATCGTTTGAATTGCTCAGTCTATAGTATTCAGCCCGCACAAACTAGGACAATACTTATTACCCGATATACTGTATATCTGTCTTCTCTCACTAAATTGTAAATTCTGTAAGGCTGAGGGCTTACAACGCCTTCATTCCTTGTCTTTAATTCTGCAAATATGTAGCGTGTGCCTGCTCTGTGCCATGCACTGTTCCAGATGGTGGAGACGCGTAAAGGAACAATAGAAAGGGATTTCTGTCCATGTGGTGCTTGCGTTATAGCTAGGAGAGGCAGATAAGAAGCAGTAGACGTAATAAATAAGGACATTAATAGCGTTGTGGATGGTAACGTGTCCTCCGGGAGCAAAGTAGAGCAGGTGAGGGTCTGGAGGGCTGAGCTGGGCTGCGGTGTTGACCTGCCTGGTCAGGGCACGCGTGCTCCATCAAGAAGCAGACACTGGAGCAGCCTTGGAGGAGGTGAAGGAGGCTCGTCTAGAGGAGGGTGTTACGGGTCCCGGGGAGAGCCCGCGTAGAGGGCGAGGGCATCGGGGAGCCTGTGAGATGAAGGAGCACCAAGAAGAATGAACTGGAGTAGGGTGAGCCAGGGGGACAGAGGCGGAAGGGGGAGCCGGGCGGGGAGCGGTCCGCAGGCCTCTCAGAAGGCGTGGTCTTTTTCTTCTTTTTAATCGAGGTGTAATTGACCTATCCCGTTACCTTTGGCTCTGGTGTCATCCTGTTCATTCCGTGCCTTGTGTGTATCGTGACATGCACCACAACCAGTCTGGTTAACATCTGTCGCCTTGTGCTTGCCTTGGTAAAATGGGCCATTGAAGGGTTTTAGATGCAAACGGATTGGACGTGACTTAGCTTTTGGAGCGGTTGGTCTGGCTGCGGTGCACAGAAGGGCCGAAATCAGAGCCAGAAGCCAGGGCTCCAGGGGTGAACACGCAGGTATCTCAGGCGCTTGGTCCAGGCAGGTAGCGGTGGACACGGCTTTACAAGTAACGGGCTTCTGCACTGGTCGCTGCTGAGTCCCAAGCATCTGAAACTGCACCGTCTGTCCCGTGGGGTAGCCAGCAGCCTCACGTGGCCACTGAGCACTTGAAAGAAGCTGGTCTGAATGGAGATGTCATGTACGTGTAAACTTTCAAAGACTTCGTATCAAGACCGTAAAATATCCCATTAATGAATTCTTTAATGTTGATCGTATATTGAAATGATACTTTGGATATATTGGCTTAAGTACATTATGAAGATCAATTTCACCCGTTTCTTTTAACTTCTTAAAAATGTGGCCGGTAGAAAATGCGAAAGGGCAGGCGACTCACGTTCTGTTTCTGTCGGATAGGGAGGTTCTAGAACAGTGCCTGGGATGCAGTAGTCACACAGGGAAACGAGTGAGTGAGAGAGTGCGGGCACAGGGATGCTGCAGTGAATGAGAACCCAGCCCTGACTTGAAGAAGCTCCCAGGGCGGGAGAGAGAGGCAGATTGCTAAGAGGCAGCCGGGTGAGGGACTCTCCAGAGCCTCAATGACCAGGCAGAAGTGGGTTTAAGTGGGTCCTGCAAACTCTGGGCACTTTCCGAGGATTATAACCAAGGAGTACTTTTCCAAATTTTACACTTACAGAGAGAGAGAGACG
>NC_064812.1:13001312-13030433 GCF_023721935.1 Panthera uncia | reverse complement strand
GGGGTGGACCTGCGGTACCGTGCGGCTGATGGTCCTGGGCTGCACTCCACCCCTTGTGAGCTGCGTGACATTGGGCAAGGGGCCTGCTCTCCCCACTTCTCCCCACTTCTGTGATTTTGGGATAGGAGCCCTGACCCTCTGGTTGTGATCATTAATGGGGATTAAATGGGGGGAATTAGAAGGGATCTCTTCTGTGCTTGGCAATTAGTAAATGCTGTTTCTCATTTCTGCCTTATTTTGAGCATCGCCCCTTGCCCCTACCCTGAGCATCTTTTTCCTTCTCAATTTACATACCTCTCGGGGACCCTGTGAGCCCTCCACACAGACAGCCACAGTCCCGCGTGGGGCTCCCCGGTGGTCCAGGGCGCGTGGACAACAGTTCGTTGGGCTAGTCCTCAAACGGGTGGTTTCTCACTGGCCCATTTTCTTTAGTGAGATGTGAAGCTCTTTGCAGGCAGGCCCTGTGTGGGATCGTGGTCTCCTTCAAAGTTACTTTCTGGGAGAATATGCACGCTCTGGAACTTTTCTAATATGGTGAGCCTTCGAGGGCAGGTCCTGCTGTTCTGTGAACTGCCTGCTCCACTCATGGCTCAGTGGCTCGGGTCCAGGGCACCGTGCCCCCTTTGTTCATGAGGATCTGATGACATTTGGGTCTTTGTTGACCTTTCCCTGAGGGATTTTGTGGGCAAGGGCAAAAAAAGGAAGTGAGGGAAACACACACACACACACACACACACACACATACACACACACTCACTCACTCCCAGGCCTGAAGTTTTGTTATTTGTGGCAGGAGCACGTTCATGACTTTTCTCAGCTCATCTCAGTATCTGAATCACCTTCAAGCTGTAGAGGAGGTGGCTGGGAGCTGAGCAGGCAGAAGGCTTTCTTTTATTGAGGACCTGCTGGGTGAAAGGGCTTCAACAGGCCAACTGATTCACCCCTGGCTCTGCGAGGCAGGGCGCATTTCGTGGACGTGGCTGTGGGTTCAGGAGGTGAGGCTCTTGGTTTCACAGCCGCATAGTAGGTGTTGGGTCTGTTTGTCTATAGAGCTCTGGTCACCACTTGGCGTGGCCTCCCCTCCCCTGTAGGGTCTGTAGGACCTGCGTGTTCCTGGCTCTGCCCACGGGTTTCTCCGGGAGCACTCCTCCTCTCACCTGTGGGTGGGGAGAGGCAGTCGGGACTCATCTGGTTTTGGGGACACTACCTCCCCGTTCCCGTCATGGCGGCCCTGAGCCAGGCGGGGATGATGTGACACCTCCAGGCCACAGTCGGACGCTCCACCACTCTGGAGAGGCGTGTCCTGGGCAATGTGGGCCACTTCCCGCTGGAAAAATAGCGAGGACTGGCATTCCCTGACCAACCGGTCACTGGCGCGGGCCTTTCTGTTCAGGGTCTGGCTGTGGATGTTGTCAATGCCTGGGGATTCTCTGTGTGTTGACCTTTCCAACAACTAGCTCCTGCTTCCCCATCTCTGTCTTCTGGAACTTTCTTATCCTGTCACCTTGCCCCCAGGCTTTCCTACCACATAACCTTCTGTGGCAGGACAGCCTAGTGGTCAAACAGAAAGGCTCTGGAGACAGACTGCGTGGGCTCATATCTCAGCCCCCTTTCTGCCTACCTGTCCTCATTGGAAAACGGGTTCACAAGGCACAGCATTGTTGAGGTGACAAGACTTACTGCAGCCAGTGCCCTCGAACAAGCATTCGGGAGATGTGGTTCTCACCTGCTCTGCCAGGCCTCTGGTCATGCTGCCTTCTGCTGACTGTGCCCCGTGCCCGCCGAGTTTAGAAGCTACTCCTCTCCCAGGCGCTGTGTGTCCAGCCCACCTTCATACTTGAGATTGCTTCTTATCCAGCACCCCGCAGGGTCCTTGCTGAGCAACCCTGGGCCAGTCACTCTATCTCTCTGGGCCTCATTTCTCAGCTGTTCAGTGAGGGAGTTGGACCCGATTATTCCAAGGTTTCTTATGCTCTGATATGCAAGGGGCTCTCACATTCAGTATGCCCCAGCCTCTCTTTCTCTGCCCTGGCTCCTGCCACCCCACCATCACAACCCGGACACCACCCGTTGTGTTCAATTACGGACATGTACTGTCTCCATGTCTCTGGATCTCTTGGGACAGCCTGGAAGCTCCCTGGAGGCAGGGATCCTATCTTCCTTGACTGACATGATTTCCAGCCTTATTGCAGCCAACACTTACTTTGTTTTAAATGTTTATTTATTTTTGAGAGAGACAGAGATAGAATGCGAGTGGGTCAGGGGCAGAGAGAGAGGTGGACACAGAATCCGAAGCAGGCTCCAGGCTCCGAGCTGTCAGCACAGAGCCCGACGTGAGGCTCGAACTCACAAGCTGTGAGATCATGACCTGAGCTGAAGTCGGAGGCTCAACCAACTGAGCCACCCAGGCGCCCCCTTATTTTTTTTTTCATGTTTTTATTTATTTTTTGAGAGAGAGAGAGAGCAAGAGACTGAACATAAGTGAGGGAGGGGCAGAGAGACAGGGAGACCCAGAATCCGAAGCAGGATCCAGGCTCCGAGCTGTCAGCACAGAGCCCATGTGGGGCTCAAACTCATGAAACACAAGATTATGACGTGAGCCGAAGTCCGACGCTTAACCGACTGAGCCACCCAGGTCTCCTTGCAGCCAACACTTATTAAGCACATGTTGAGTTCCCAAGTGCTGTGCGGGACTTCTGGAGCCTGGCCGAACCCGAATGCCAGTATTTTTAAGACTGGCTCTAATCAGTGTCTGTTAGAGCTGTGAGCGGGGCTCTGTTACAAATGCGTGACGGTACGTGGTCGTGGAAAGGCTCGTTCTGTGTGGGCTCCCTTGCCCCTCCTGTGTAAGCCCAGGGTGTCTGGCACAGGATCATCAGACTGTTACGAACATTAGTGAATGGGGCCGGGTTCGCTTTGCATCTCTCAAGCCTAACTGGTGAGAAGAGCAGCCACATCCTGGTGCATCGGGCTGTTGAGGGTGAAGCTGATGCTCCGTGTGACTTGTGAACCCGCGGTGGGCAGCTGTGTGTGCTGCGTACCTTATATACAGTCTCTCATCCACGTATGAACCCCAGAGGACACGCATTTCGATTCTTTATTTTTATTAGACAAGGAAACACTTAAAAGTTTTTTTAATGTTTATTTATTTTTGAGAGAGAGAGAGGGAGACACAGAATGCAAGCCAGGGAGGGGCAGAGAGAGAGGGAGAAAGAATCTGAAGCAGGCTGCAGGCTCTGAGCTGTCAGCACAGAGCCCAAAGCGGGGCTTGAACCCACCAACCGTGAGATCATGACCTGAGCCGAAGTCGGATGTGTAACCGACTGAGCCACCCAGGTGCCCCGACAAGGAAACTTCTAAAGAACTTAAGGGGTGTGCCCACGGCTAGTGACTGAGCGCAGCATTGCGATTCATACCCCCGAAGCCCGCCTCATCGCCCCCATCCTCTGAGTGATGAATCCCGTGTGTGCAGGGGGGGAGCGTGTGCCGGAAGGCGTGGGGATTCCAAAGCAGCCCATCTGCGTCTTCCCGGCACACGGGGAGGAGAAACTGAAATGAAGCAAAAACAGAGACTGTCAGCGAGAGGACGGCGGCCGCTTTCCCAGGGAACAAATCTCCTTGATTTATCTCTCCAGGTTGGACAGGCCCCAGCTCTTGGGGATCACAGAGACAATGTGAACACGGCCAGAGAAATTGCCGCCTCTCCCTTGGTCAGTAAAAGAGAAAGGAGACACCTCTTCTGTGGCATCCGCGTTGAGGAAATCCTGCCTCCCGCGCCTGGGACAGATGCTGGGGCGCGCTCAGAGTGGGGGAGCCTTCCCGACCGGACCCTCCCAGCCGAGAACCCCTCTGTTAACTGCTCTGGCCAGAGCCGTGCCCGAGGCTGGCTTCCAGAGGCGCCAGAGTCAACATCTGCTGACTCTTGCGTGACAGGACTACTCGCTGTTGCAGAGAGAAGAGAGAGGACAGAGAGAGAAAGCACACCCTCAGAGTCCGGGGGCCCAGCCACAGAAAGGGGACGGCACGCGGCCAGGCACACCACGGACACGTCCCCTGGCTCCCACCATGCTTCTCTCGCATGCGGGTGCCAGGGACCACTCGACCTGCGCACTTGATCTGTGCCCTGTACCCCCGCTCACCATTCTGAGCCAACCCAGGGCACCTGGACTCTTGCAGCTACCAGAGCATCCTCCCGTGGATTCCGTATTTAAGGGCTGCTGCTTACGAAGGTTCCCCCCTGCCCCCCCGGCCCCTCTGTTGTGTAGGAAATAGAGGCAGCCTGTTTCTACTTTTTCTTCAGAATGCCCACTGCAGGGGGCCAGCTGGTGGAACTAGGGAGGGTCAAGAAGGAAATGACACGTGTGGGCCGGGAGGCACAGGGGGAGACTCTGCCAAGAGAATGGGGCTGGGAGCTGTATTTTCTTGTGGGGCAATTCCAGGCCGGATTCTGAATTCTGTGTCACCAGGCCGGAAGACGGTTATTTGCCAAGTGCTCCCCTCGGTGCCCTCAGGGGCAGGGGCAGCTGGAAGCAGCGGGCTGTGAACGGGTGGAGGGGCAGGGAAGGCCGGCAGGTGCCGGGTCCCAGGTCTGGAGGGCCGTTCCCAAGCCGGAGGCCTGCCAACAGCGTACTTTCTCAGGAGACATTAAAGAAAAGTTAACCAACATTTTGTTGGGCCTTGACAGGCATTAGAAAGTCCATCTATCGTGATTCCCCGGGCGGCCTGGCCGGTGTTCGCACACCGTGCGTGGGTGTGCAGCCGGCACCTGGGTGAATGCAAGGCCACCGGCGTTTCTGGAGCCAGTCCTGACGCCTTCCGGTCACTAACTGTCCCTTCCCCCTCACCCAGGATCACCTTGTCCTGGCTTCTCACAGCATAGATTACTTTAACCTGCTTATGTGTTTAACATAAGTAACACCGTAAGGCTCTCCCCTGGTGTCTGGCTTCTTTCACTCAGACTTATGTTTGTGGCTCCTTCTCATCGCTCTGTAACAATGTAACAGTGTAGCATTCCTCTGTGTGCGTGCGCGCGCGCGTATGTTTAATTTTTTTTTAATGTTTATTTATTTTTGAGAGCGAGTGAGCAAGAGAGACAGAGTGTGAGCAGGGGAGGGGCAGAGAGAGAGGGAGACACAGAATCTGAAGCAGCCTCCAGGCTCTGAGCTGTCAGCGCAGAGCCCGATGCGGGGCTCAGTCTTACGAACCATGAGATCATGACCTGAGCTGAATCCAAGAGATGGACATTTGATGGACTGAGCCACCCAGGCGCCCCAAGACATCTTTCAGTGACGGGTACTCATTTCTGTGAGTCTGTACATGGGTGTGGAACTGCTGGGTCACAGGGCACATACACGCTCAGGTTTAGTGGATAATGCCAAACGAGTTTCCCAGATCGTCTGTCCACCAGCTTGCATGAGAATTCCAGCGGCCCAGGAGAAACCAGTCCTGGGTATTGACCATCTTCTTTATTTTGGCCAATCAGTTACAGCAGAAGCAAATTCCTTGCAAAAAATCACATAGCGGAGCAAGCGGAAATGCTCCCCAAGAGGGAGACGTTACTGTTGGGTGACATGACAGGTCGCACTGTGCAGTGCTCCATGTTCTTGCCGGTGAAGCCCGTGGCGGGGCTGGGCCGCCTCCTCCGGGAGGGTCCACTGCTTGGCTGCAGTGGCACCCAGCAGACCGTGTAATAATTCTTCCCCAGGTGACAGAGCTTTAATGTACCTGTCCCCAACCAAACACACGTGGCTTCAGCCTTGCCCGTGGGCCTCTGTAAATATTTAACAGACCGTGTCCCTCCCTCTCTCCCCTGTCATTGACAGGGGCTGGTACCACAAGTCATTGCCCCCTCCTGCTGGACCCACAGGACCCCGGCCCTGACATTGCAGTGCCCCGCCTGTCCTGGCTGGTTCCTGGGGCCGGAGCTGAGCCTGGGGAGACCCAGGACAGGCTGCGTTTGACTCACAGGAGGCCTCATCCATTTGCAGAATTAAAAAATGGCTAATTGAACACTTAATATGTGCCCAGCAACGTGCTAAGTACTTTATGGTGATTCTTTCTTTCTTTTTTTAAGTCTATTTATTTATTTTGAGAGAGAGAGAGAGGGAGAGAGAGAGGGAGGGAGAGAAGAAGTGCAGAGGGGCAGAGAGAGAGCAGGGGACAGAAGATCCGAAGGGGACTCTGTGCTGACAGCAGAGATGTGTAATTCACCCCCGTTTTACAGATGAGGAAACTAAGGGTTAAAACCATTTTCCCCAAGTGACATAGCTAGTAAGTTTATTAGTTTGACTTCAGACGTTAATGTTTTAACCACTATCCTGTATTTCTCTCTTAGAGTCTAATATTTAGATACTCATACTTCCTTTTGAGCCCATCTTTCTCTTGGGTCTAAAAGCTATGTCAGGTGGGTTTAAATGGGACAAGGGGAGCTCACCCTGTGACCCCTGGTCACTGAAGAATGCTTAAAAGAGAGGACGGATCCCTGTTGGCCTGGTTGCTGTGAATCATACAGAGTCCCCCCAAAGATGTTCATGCCGTCGTCCCTAGGACCTTACATGTCAAGACAGACTTTGTAGACACGATTCAAGTGCAGGGCCATGGGCTGGATGATTAGCTCGGGTCATCTGGATGGGCCCCGTGTAACCACAGGGCTCCTTGAAAGTGGAGGAGGGAGGCCAAAGGGTCAGCGAAGGGGGTATACTGGTGGGAGCAGCGTCAGAGAGATGCTATGTTGCTGTATTTGGAGATGGAAGAAGGGAGCCCTGAGCTGAGGCATCGGAGAGCCACCTCTGGAAGCTGGAGAAAGCCAAGGAGAAAGGTTTTTCTTAGAGCCTCCACAAGAAAGAGCCCTGCCAGCACCTTGGTTTTAGCTTGGTGACACCCGGGTCAGACTTTTGACCTCCAAAACCGTGAGATAACAAATTTGTGTTGTTTTATGCCACCAAGTGTTTGAACATTTGTGGCCGCAGGAACAAAACAGTTGCTGTTAATGACCATTGCTGTGATGGTCACGCTCTTGGGCTTTGGTGCCAGATGCCTGATCTCAAATCTCTGTGGTATGATTTTCTAGCTGTGTGACCTCGGGCAAGTTGTTTAACCTGTCTGGGCCTCAGGTTTCTCATCTCTCAAACTGGATAAGAATAGCCTCTTACAGATAAAGTTGCCACCGGGGTTAAATGAGGGCCCTACGCGCGTGAAACGCCTGGTAGTAAGTTTGAGGTACAGTCACTGCAGGTAGGCGTCCTCACTCGTAACACAGAGCGGCGGATCCAGGCACACAATTGGGAGACAGACTCGCTTGATTCAGGCTCCACTCTTACTGGTTTGGAGCTGGGTAGTTGTGTGTGGCTCCGTTTCCTTATCTGGAAAATAGAGGCAGGAGTCCCAGAGCGGCCCGGGGTTGGGGAGGGTGTCGTATCAGATGGTGGGCCGGAACCTAGCGCGGTGAGGGATAGGCACTCCTGTAAAGGGCGTTTGCTCTTCTCTTTGGCTGGGTGGTGACCGCCCAGCCTGCAGCCCTGTGCGTCCATGGGTCCATTGGAATTTCAGTCCCTGTGCGGGGGAGGCAGGAGTATCCCCACAGAGCTAGAACAGTACTGGGTACCTAGCAGGTGTTCAGTAATTGCTGCATACATGAATAACGAAAGGGAATGGCCCCGGGCCCTGCCCTGAAGAAGCTCACTGTGTAGGACGAGGCCTGGAGAGATGCCAGAGCTTTGTGGTTGTCTTTAAAAAGAAACCAAACAAAGAACTACTTCCTACCAGCTGACCCCAAACCCCCTCTGCTCACTGCCGGGACCTCTCAGCCCTGCAGGGGGGGAGCTCAGGACTGTATGCCAGGTCTGGCCCAACTAGTAACTCTCTAAGCTAGCCGCCTACCCCTTCTCGGATGTTTTCTCCTCATCTTTATAATAGATGTGCCCTCTGCCCTCTCAGGGTAGTTCTGGGGAGCCCCAAGCAGTAGAAGGTTCTGGATCTGAGAGGTCTTTGGTGCCTGTGTGTGGTGACCCTCCCCTGAGGCAGGCCCCGGGTCTCCTGCCTCCCCTCTGTTTGGGTGTCAGAGCTCCGGGGCGTTATTCTTGGTGAGTTCCCCTCTAAGTGTATTAGGGTCGAATACAAGGAAGAGTAACCCGACTACTGCTCTGGGTCCATGATTCGAACAAGATTGATTTTTCTTCTTCTCATCCCCAGCCCTGATCTTTGGACCAGAAAGGAATTAAAAAGATGCCCCTCACGATGGCCGTGCCTGTCGGTTACATGGAGCTCCATTCAAGGATTTTCGGAGCCTTTTGGATTTACAGTGATATTCAGCTGCCTGGGGAATAAAGTTGGTGGAAGCTTTCTCTGGAGTTACGTACACCCGACGCCTGTCTGGATGCTACTGGCGGTTTTAAGGAAGGCCCTGGCTGAGTGCCTGGCGGATCCCTGCAGCCTGGATGCCCGTGGGAGACGGAGGACCGCGGCTTCCTGTGAGGGCTGACGACTCTGTCTTTCTCTCCTCACGGATGCCTGGTTGGGTCTCTGCCAGTCCCGCTGGGGGCTCCCTGTGACACGTAAGGCCTGTCTCCTCCTTGTGCACACGTCCTCTGCATGTTCTGTCAGGTGTCCACCTGGGCTTTAGGTGACACTGGCCTGGCTGGTGGGAGAGGGGTCACCGTGATGGAGCCGGCCCTCAAGGGGAGCTGGCGTTGAATGAGCTCACTCTGTGCGTCTGCCTGGGTGCTGGGTGCCTGGGGGAGACGGACGGAAATGGGAAGGAGCTTCCCAGGAGCCTCCACCGTTCCCCATGCAGACGTCATCGCACCTGTGCCAGCCTCGGTTGATGTCCTGGTTCGTGTGCCCGTCTCCGTCCACCAGACCACAAGGGCCTCGAAAGCGGAGGCTTCTTCCTTCTGAAGTGTGTTTTGAACACCTACCACGGTGCCTGGCACGTAGCGTCTCTGGCTGCAGAAAGGGCATTAGGGCGTTGAGAGTGAGTAGGGACAGAAGGCACGCCTCTGTGCTCAGCGCGAGAGACGCATTGTTGGATGCTTGCGGGGTGCCTGTGGAGCCAGGAGGCCTGGGTTTGAGTCTCTGACCCACCCCTGCTGTGTGCCTCGGGCCGAGTGGCCGCTGCCTGCCTCTCCCTTCTCTGTTCAGTGGCGGTGATGTGTGCCCTTGCTCTTGCCGGGGTTGTGTTGAGGATCACAAAATAGACGCTCGCGCTGACACCCAGCACGGGGCCCGGCACGCGGCAAAGGCTCAGCACATGGTAGGGTCACCGTTGGCTGGGGGAGGGCTCCTGCAGAGGGTCGGCCGTTGTTTGGGCCGTGAACCAGAGCCAGGTGGTCCGTGCCGGGCTTCACTCCGGGTACCGCGGTTTGGCACAGGCAGTTGGTCTAAGGTCGCTGTTGCCAGAGCCCGTGGGGAGGTCTGGCGGGCCAGGGAAGGGAGCCTCGCGTCCGTGTGAGGGAGGGAGTGCCGGGCTGGACATGGCATTGAAGGTCTGTGGGGGTTCTGCAGGAAACAGGCTGGCCCCCTGTGACATTGGTGACCCTGAGGGATGTGGCCTTAGCGTCAGGCCGCCCGCGGGAGAACAGCGGCTCAAACAGCCAGTGCCCCGAGTGCAGGTCACCCGGGGCCACCTGACACTTGGTTGCCAAGACCGCACTGAGGTGGGACCTGGGCTTTGATTTGGACGGGGTTCCCAGGGCCGCTCGTGCCCCATGGCACTTCTCAGCGAGGCTTTCCCTGACCTCCTAATGGATGGAAATAGTGTCCCTCTGGTTATCCACCCTGCTCTCAGTCGGCGCCCCTAGATGTGTTATAATTTGGTATTCACTTACGCAGGTTCTTTGATCTCTTGTCTTTCTCCCCCGCTGGAAAGCAGTCTCTCTGAGGTCAGGAAGCACGTTTGCCTTACACAGTAGGCATCTCATTTCTGTATCTCACTTGATCAGATCAGAGAGTGACTCTTCGTGGTTTTATTTCAGTTTTCCTGGAAGGGACAGACAGAAAAAGGGAAGTGCTCTCTTTTTGAGCATCTGTGTAACTCCAGCAGCCAACAGTCCCACTAGGTGGGCAGTGGTGTTCCCATAGTACAGCTGAGAACGGTGAGTTTCACGGGGGCCATGTAGCTCACCCGAGGATCTTTAGCTAAGAGAACACTGAGCAGGAAGCCAAGAGCTGCCTGGTGTTTTACACTGAATCATGCCAATTCAGCTGAAGGGTAAAGACTTTTCCTTGGGGGACCTTTAGAAGGGCGTGTGTGTGTGTGTGTGTGTGTGTGTGTGTGTGTACATGTGTATATGTAGCATTGCCCGTTGCAGAATGCTCTTGGGCTCCTCACAACTGGGTGCCCTCTTTGTCCTCTGGGAGAGACAGACTTTCACTGAGACCCTCCCTCCTGTGTGGAGGAACAGGGGCCACGCTGGGTCCCAGGATAAAGTGTATTTGGGTTGCAGTCTGGCCCCTGGAGGCTCATGGCCCTCAGGGAGCCTGTGCCCTTGGGTGAGTGGGGCTTTGCAGCCCCGTGTGATGGGTGTCATGCTGGCAGTACTGTGGCCAAGCAGGGCAGGGAGAGGAATCATGCAGGGAGGGGGCTGGTGGGTCTGGAGAACGGTGAGGGCAGGGGCGTTTGGCGGGGCTTGCACAACTGTCCTGGGGCATGAGGGCCTCAGCTAGAAGAGTGAGTTGGGAAGACTGAGGCACAGCACTGCCCCTCGGCCTCTTGCGCCTCTTCTTGCCATTTCCCCTGCCTTCCCTCTGTGGCACCTGTGCCCCCACTTATCACATGACCCGCAGCCCCGCTTCTCTTTTTATCCGTTGCTCCCAAGAACAAACCCGTCATGGGGGTCTGGCTTATGCCCGCTCCTCCCAGGAGGACCGGAATGGGTTCTGCACCAGGAGACACGGCATGGTCACGGGGGGAAGTAAGACTCAGCCTGGCTCCTCCTTTCTGGCGGCCGAGTCCCGGCCCCCCACCTGCAGGGTCGTACTCTGTGGACGCTGACACGGAAGTGATCGCCATGTATTGAGCCACGCCGTGTGCAGGGCACGTGGCAGATAACTCTTCCGTTCCAACCCCTGAGGGACCTGTGGGCTAAACACCACTTACTGTGGGATGACAGGTGTAAACCAGGCTGGTCCTGGGCACGCCTGGCCCAGTGGCCCCTGGACTTACCGGTTAGATGGTGAACTGTGCTACTGGCTTGCGCTTGGTCCTCGTGCAGGCCCCTGTGCTGGTGTTGCCGGTCGTGCTGGGCCTGGTCCTGGTGCTGGTGCTGGCCCTGGT
The DNA here is from genome assembly GCF_023721935.1 of Panthera uncia. NCBI lineage: Eukaryota > Metazoa > Chordata > Mammalia > Carnivora > Felidae > Panthera > Panthera uncia. The sequence continues at coordinate 13,019,161 of NC_064812.1, read as the reverse complement.
CCTGTTGCAGCTGGCGCTGCTCTTGGTATTTCCTGTGTCCAAGGCGGCCCCTCCAGTCCCCCCTTCGCCACCCCGTGTGCAGTTTGCATTTCTGCTTCTAGCACGTGGGCTTGGCCTCATCTCCTTATCTCACAAGTCCATCTTCAGCTTCTTGGAAGAGCCCGTGTCTCTTTGAACCCTGGTACCCCGGACCGCTGCGAGAGCAGGCCTGACCCTCTCCTTATTTATTTATTTTTCCTGGGCCGCTGTGCTGACTCACAACACACACACTCATCCTGGGGCTCAGGGATGTGGTGCTGCCCTCCCGCTTACATGGATGCTCCAAGCCAGCATTCCTAGAGATGGCTTTTTGCCCTGGACTTGTTCCCCAGCAGGGGTGCTTGGGTCCCCTGGACTGTACACAGGCTCAGCTGAGGGAGAGGCTGTGACTCATTCTCCAGGCTGAGCCCGGAGACCAGGCTTCTCAATGGACAGCTGCGAGATTGCTTAATGGCGGGTGTTTTTTAGCTCCTGGAATGTGCCTGGTTGATCTTCCAATCTGGCGAGGTGGGTGCGGTGCCCCTTCTTATATATGAAGAAACTGGGCTGCAGAGAAATCCAGAAAGCTTCTGAACTTCTCTCTGGAGAGAAGCAGAGAAGCTGGTACATGTACTCCAATCTGCCTGCCTTCAGCCTCCCTTCTCCTGCGGGGCCAGTGGCTCTCAGGCTGCAGTCAGGTGTGCAAGAGGGCTGGCTGCAGGTTACCGAGGGGCAGGCTGACTTAAAAAACACGGTGTTACACTTACCTTATCTTGACTTAGAAAAAGATCACACTTGACTCATGAGGCCTGTTATTTTGCAGCGTTGTTGCTTAGGACACGGATATTTGAGTTTAGAAGCCATTTTTGCAAAAAATATTGCAGTAACACAAGTAAACGTAGCCTTCTGGAAGAGGGCAGCATTTGGAATGCGGTCCTCATTTCCGTCTGTGCTGCTCTCGCTGCGTGGCTCTGGCCACATCACTGGGGACAGCATCTCTCTGCCTGTGACCTGAGTGGTTCTGTGCTCCGCTTTGCATCAGCTGTGCCGGTGAGTTCAGGGGGATCCTCCCGAGATCCAGAAGGTTCGTGATGAAAGGGACTGCACAGCTCAGTCTGAAGCTAGATGGAAACCAAGAAGAATCTCAGCACCAGAGCGCTGTATAAAATCCCATAATTCTGCTCGAATTGACCGTGGCCATTGCTCTCGGCACTGCAGACGCCTCGTATTTATCGAGCACCCAAAGTCTTCCAGTCAACTCCTGTGTTACTGTCTGGGGTTGAATTAGGAAATAGTAAATGTTCCCCCTGTGAAATCAATTGATGACTCATTCACTCATTTTTTCATTCATTTCCCCTCAATAAACAGGGGATAATATTACCTACCCCATGGGTTCATTGTGAGAATTACATAAGAGAACATATTGAAGGGCTTAATTCAGTGCCTGACATAGAATAAGTACTCTGGGAATACCAGCTATTTTTAAATAAAATGTTGAAATGGAATTAGAAGATCAAAACCCGTAGGCATATAGAAATAAAGAATACTGAGGATGAGTTACTAAAAAGTAGCATTAAATTCCTCTCTGACTTCCTAGTCAGCACGACACAGTGGAGAGGTTATGTTTGTCTCGGTCAAGGATTGGCAGACTTTTCTGTCAAGGACGAGGTAGTAAATATTTCTGGCTTTACAGGACACACAGTTCTGTCACCACTAGTCAGTTCTGCCTCTGTATCCGGAAGGCAAGCATAGCCAGTATGTAAATGAGTAGGCATGGACATATTCCAGTAGAACTTTATTTATCAGAATTGGCGGTTAGTCCATAGGCTGTACGTTGCCCCTGGGTGTGAATGAGGGAAACCTTGGGGTGCCTGGATGGCTCAGTCAGGTAAGCATCTGACTCCGGCTCAGGTCATGATCTTGCAACTCGTGGGTTCAAGCCCTGAGTCAGGCACTTTGCTGACTGCTCAGAGCCTGGAGCCTGCTTCAAATTCTGTGTCTCCTTCTCTCTCTCTGCCCCTCCCCTGCTCACACTCTATCTTGTCTCTCCTTCAAAAATAAACATACATTAAAAAAAAAAAAAATTAAGTGAGGGAAACCTGCTTATCACTGAGTGAAAGAAACTTCTGGATCATAAACTTTAAAAAAAATTTGTTACAAGTGTGGTCCTTTTTTAAAAAAGATTTTATTTATTTATTCATTTATTTGTTTGTTTACTGATTTATTTTTGAGACAGAGAGAGACAGAACGTGAACGGGGGAGGGTCAGAGAGAGAGGGAGACACAGAATCCAAAGCAGGCTCCAGGCTCCGAGCTGTCAGCCCGCTGCGGGGCTCGAACCCACAAACCGCGAGATCATGACCTGAGCTGAAGTCGGAAGCTCAACCAACTGAGCCACCCGGGCGCCCCTAAGGTTTTATTTTTAAGTAATCTCTACACCCCATGTGCAGCTTGAACTTACACCCTGGGATCAAGCGTTACACGCTTCGCTGACTGAGCCAGCCAGGCACCCCAAGATGTGGTCTTTGTCTGAGGCTTGTTAAACGGTATATAGACAGTGCTTTCTTTAGGGTTTTATGGAAAACATAGAAGACCTTTACGTTGCTAGTTCTTTTACCACGTATCTAACAAACATTTATTGAGGTCTTACTATGTCTCAGCCCATAATGGAACCAAAAGGCACGTGCATTTTGGCAAGGGGTGCTGCATTAGCAAGGGATCATCTCAGTGATGATGTAGGGAAGTCAGCTTAGAGTGTTTTCAATGTTGGACGTGCTGTCCAATCCCTGAATGACACACAGGCCTTGGTGTTAATTCGAGTGGCAGGTGTCAACATCCTGCCACACAGGGTGGGTAGGAGTGTCCTCTGAAATCCTTGCCCCCCTTGAGTGATAGCTGCAGTTATGCAAAGGATGTGATCTTTGGAGCAGAACACAACCAGGTTTTGAAGCTTTGCTGTTTCACAGCCGTGTGACCTTGCTCTAGTTCCTAAACCTCTCTGAGCCTCTCTTTCCTTACCTGCAAAGTTGGGACCTTGACACTGCTGAATCTTTGGTTCTTACCTCCGTGTAGTCAGCTAGTATTTACTGTCTAAATGTTAGTTCCTCCCCGTGGGGGCCTGAGGGCCTCACCTCTCCCTTATCCCAGGAAGCCGGGTGGATGTGAGGATTATAGCCTGCTTGTCCCAGGTGAATGTTCAGGGTAAGAAGGCTTGAGAAAACACTGGCCTGAGGAATTCCGAAGTTAATGAAGGGAACAGATTCCAGAAGGGTCTCTGCCTGACCTCCCACCCTTTTTCCAACCCCCTGTTCTCCCTGAGCGAGTTTGGAGGCAATCAAAGCATTAGAGCAGCTGCATAAAACAACTCTCACGCAGTGGGGCAGGACTGTGGCCTTGGCCACTGGAAGTCTGGGCCAGAGTGGGTGACTTTGAGTCTCTTCCCTGAGGTGCCTGGTTAACCCAGGCAGGGCATTGGGAACAACCAGGGTGGGCAAGGCAGGCCATCATGGGAGAAGGGGGCATATTTGAAAAAGCTGGAGGATAATTTTCAGCCATCCAAACGTGGGAGGGACTACGGGGCTGTGTGTGAGAAATTTGAAAGAAGACCCAGGTGCCTTTAAAAAAAAAAAAAAAGGAAACTTTTTCCATTATTCTGACTTTAGGACCCAAGAGGTGTATTCAGTAAGGACTAGTGGGGTAGGATAAAGGCGACAGGCTTTTGTTGACTGATAACAGTTTCCAGATGCATTCTCTGTTTCCGGCTAATGGAAACTTCGGGGAAAAGGCTTTGGGGCCCAGAGCTAGGCAGTGAAGTGCCATTGCGCTGCTGGAGGCCAGAGCTGAGCAGCGAAATCGCTACCGTGGGTGGGCCACATTGACTGGGGCTCATTCCGGGCAGATGGGCCGAGCATAGTCTGTCTGCAGTCCCGGGACCCAGGGCGGCTGCATTGGACCTGCCAGGAGCTGTGCGGCCTTGGCTGTGAGCTGGTGCTCCCTTCTGCTCTGGTCGCTCTCTGGGAAGTGGATTATTTCCGGTGGTAGTTGGGGGGGGGGGGGCGCGGGGGGCGGCTGGGGAGGCTTTGTCCCCTTTCTTTTGTCTTGTCAAATTGCTGGCCATGCTGATAGCTGGTTCGGGACAACAGTGGCTGGGGGGTGCGGGGGGGTCTTTCCCTCCCATCTATCTCTCTTCCCTGCTCTATGACTCCACATGGGGTGGGGGTTCTGGGGAGAGGGGCTCCGCTCTACCTGATTACCAGGAACTGCCCCGACCCTTCCCTCCCCCGTGGAGGCTTATCTGGCTCCAAGCAGAGCAGCTGCTCTGGTGAGCTCTCCCGAGTCTCTCAGAAGTAGAGACTGGGTTTATTTAGCAGGAGGTAGTGACCTAAACAAATAAACATTAGCCAGGACAAGCTCCCAGCTTTCTGCTCACCCAGGGGCCCTGGAAACTCTTAGTTGCATTTTCAGAGAATGTGACAACAGTGCTCATCGTAAAAAGAGTTTTCCTGTCAGAGAAATGCTCTGGGGGGAGGTTGTCAGGGAATGTTAGAAAATCAGGGGCCATGTACATCCTGGGGCTTCCTGGCTTTGTGCCCTTGCAGGGGGACACTTGACCTCTCTGGATCTTCGGTTCCTTCTACATGGAGCTGGTTATTATGAAAATTACGTGACCTGAGATGTGAAGCCTGGCCAGTTATTAGCCCACCTCTGAATCTGACCGTAAGTCAGATTTGTGGCTTAGGTTGGTTTTGTGACTGTCCTGCTTTCTGGTTGTTGAGTCTGCTCAGGCAGTGCCTGGGGCTTCTCTGAGGCTCGGGCTCCTCGGGCTTTCAGTGAGGTGGTGGCCCATGCCTTGTGTCCCTCACGTGCTTGTTGAAAGGACCACATCAGTCACCTCCGGGAAAGCGTCTGAGAGCCGGACGGCGTGGCCGTGCTGGACTGTGTGATAGGCGAGCCTGCTCTCTTGGCAGTGGAGTCTGGAGGTGGCAGAGGTGGTGGGTTCCAGCACATTCCTCAAGGTTGAGGCCGGGCAGCACTAGACTGCTGAGGTGTGTGCAAGACACAGGCAGCCTGCCTCCCTCCGAGGCCAGGGAATGCTGGGCACACTGTGAGGGCCTCCAGCTCTCTGCTTCCCGCATCCTTTAGACCGACTTGCCGGACTCTAGAGTCTGCTGAGTTTCGCCGTGGTTTCTTGGCGTGACGTGAATCGTCCAGATCTGAGACACAAAACAAGAAGCCACCGAGAGTCATTTAACAAACTCCCCAGTTCCTACCCCAGGACCAACAGGTGTTAAATGATGTGGCAGGTGTGCTTTGGATTACTGCTTCTAAGGAAATAAGAAGAATTTAGCGGTAGAGTGCAAGTCTGTGGGCTCTCTGCTCCCATTCCATTTCCTTCCCTTTGCAGAAGTACCACTCTCTTGGGGCGCCTGGGTGGCGCAGTCGGTTAAGCGTCCGACTTCAGCCAGGTCATGATCTCGCGGTCCGTGGGTTTGAGCCCCGCATCGGGCTCTGGGCTGATGGCTCAGAGCCTGGAGCCTGCTTCCGATTCTGTGTCTCCCTCTCTCTCTGCCCCTCCCCTGTTCATGCTCTGTCTCTCTCTGTCTCAAAAATAAATAAACGTTTAAAAAAAAAATTAAAAAAAAAAATTAAAAAAAAAAAGAAGTACCACTCTCCTGAACTTGGGTGGTAGGTCACGTTTTTGTTTTTGTTTTTTTAATTTTTAAAATGTTTATTTATTTATTTTGAGAGAGAGGGAGAGGGAGAGGGAGAGGGGGAGGGAGAGGGGGAGGGAGAGGGAGACGGAGGGAGGAAGCTGGGGAGGGGCAGAAAGAGAGAGAGACAGACAGAATCCCAGGCAGGTTTCATGTTGTCAGTGCAGAGCCCGACGAGAAGCTTGATCCCACGAATCATGAGACCATGACCTGAGCGAGATCAAGAGTCGGACGCTTCACTGAGACACCCCGTGCCCCTGTAGTAGGTCCCGTCTTACCCTTTTCTTACAAATCTGTTTGGAGACCTTTTATAGCACTATTTCATGTGTTCAAAAACAATTTTATGGAGGTGGCATCACGTAGGTATCCGGTGACTACAATTTGCTCTTTTCAGTCTGTGTTACGTTTAGATGCTTCTTTGCTGCTGTGTTTGTTCCTTCATGCTTCTCGTGGTGGATTTGGGGGCGTTTCTAGGTTTTAGCCACTGTGAACAGTGCTGGGGGGGAGCCTTTGTGCCCACATCTCCAGGTGCACATGTGGGTGTCCCCAGGGGCTCAATGCCTGGGGATGCACACTGTCTGTCTTGTCAGAGGGAGCCAAGCTGCTGTCCAGTTGGAACCATCTGTTGGCTGGGGGTCTCCCTGCGAGCCCATGACCTCCTAGTGTGATGCGAGCCTCTGCCTTCTTAGGTGAGGTCGGCAGTGCCCAGTCCCAGCCCCAGCTCTTGTGTTGAATGGGGTAAATTCTGGAAGGAGATGAGGCCGGCACAGAGGATAGGACCAGAGCCACGGCTGCCCTCTCCCGAAGCCTGGTCAGCAGAGAGAAAAATAAGAAATGGGGGTGGTGGAGAAATGGGTGCTGAAGGCTCCCCACGTGAGGACTGACAGGGGTGTCTGAGCCCAGATGGATGTCACTCGGCTGGGAACCCCTGCCGGCTGGCTTCTGGGAGGCTGACAAGGCTGGGTCTGTGCAGTTGTGGACAGCCGAGGAGGTGTTGGGGTCGCCATCGTGGGGGACGGGAGTCACCCTGATGGCTGTGGGAGCCATTCTCAGCCGGAGGGGAGCAGAGCCCACAGCTCCAGAGAGGTAATGGGGAGGAGGAGGCTGGGCCACAGCAGGGCAGCTTGTCAGATTTGTCAGCAGAGAAGAAAGTGCCGGAAGGAAGGTCCATGCTCTGGAAGAGCTGAGAGAAACCAGAGAATGAGAGAGGATTAAACACAAAGTTTGAGAGTTTTTTTTCTTTTTTGATTACAAATGGAAAATTTGAGTTTGGCAATGGGAAAATAATGTGTGTACTGGGAAATAGTCTTTTTTCTTCTTTTTAAAAAATGTTTATTTGTTTTTGAGAGAGTGCAAGTGGGAGAGGGGCAGAGAGGGAGGGAGACAGAGGATCTGAAGCAGGCTCTGTGCCGACAGCAGTGAACCCGACGTGGGGCTCAAACTCAAAAACCTGTGTGATCGTGACCTCAGCCGAAGTTGGATGCTCAACCGACTTAGCCTCCCAGGTGCCATCTTCTTTTCTTTTCTTTTCTTTTTTTTTTTTAAGTCTATTTATTTTGAGAGAGAGCGTGCAGGAGGGGCAGAGAGAGGGAGAGAGAGAATCCCAAGCAGACTCCAGACTGTCAGTATAGAGCCCAGGGCGGGGCTCGAACCCACAAACCATGAGATCATGACCTGAGCCGAACCCAAGAGCTGGATGCTTAACTGACTGAGCCACCCAGGTGCCCCTAGCCCTTTTTCTCCTTAAACCTTTTCCCTGATGGTAAAACTAATACGAGGTGTTTGGAGAAAATCTAGAATATAAAGAAAAGCATACATGGTTGAGAAAAGGCTCCGTAATGCTCCATGAGGAACCACCCCTGCTTTGAGTAGGGTGACCAGCTCGTCCTGGTTGTTCCAGAACATTCCTGGTGTCAGCACCGGAAGTCCCACCTCCTGGGGCTGGGGTACATCGTGCCATTTCAGGGGCGCATGCGGCACTGAGAGGTTACCACGCCCTCCCTCTCCAGCTTTGTGGTTGGGGGCCCATCCCTCCCACCTGCAGACCTTGTTGGTGTGCTGAGTGAGCATCGTTGTCTCTGCTGGGGATGGATGGTTTCGGGGTGCACGCGTGATGCCCAGGGGTGACGTCCAAGGAAGCCTCACCTAGAGAAGAGAATCCCTCCAGGATGTGCATTACCGAAGTTTCTGGAGGGCCGGCAGTTCTGAAAACCCTGTAAGGTCTTCACGTTCATTGCTTGTCTGTCCATTCAACTGTGCTGAGAAATCCAGGCTCTGTGGGTTCCTTGAGTATGTATTTGCTTCCGTTTGGTATTTTTATGGCTTCACCTTATTTAATCACAGAAGCAATGCTGCGAGGCTGTCGCTGTCATCCCGATTTTGCAAGTGAGGAACTCAAGGGCAGGTTAAGCTCCCACCCGGGGTTTGCCTGATATCACAGTCTTAAGTTTTTTGTGTCACTTTATTTTTTTTATGTTTTTATTTTTTTTAATGTTTGTTTATTTTTGAGAGAGACAGAGACAGAGCTTGAGTGGGGGAAGGGCAGAGAGAGAGGGAGACACAGAATCCGAAGCAGGCTCCAGGCTCCGAGCTGTCAGCACAGAGCCTGACGCGGGGCTCGAACCCACAGACTGCGAGATCATGACCTGAGCTGAAGTTGGACGCCCGACCAACTGAGCCACCCAGGCGCCCCTTTTGTGTCACTTTATGTCCAGTGTAGTGTGGTGGCTGCAGGGGGTGGGGCGTGGCTGGCGTTAATCTCGGCTCTGCCATTCGCTAGATGTGTGGCCTTGGGCAAGTTATTTAACTTCTCCTACCTCAGTTTCCCCATCTGTAAAGTAGGGTCATCATAGTTCTTCTATTGAGGTTGAATGTTTGTGTCTTTCCCACATTTTTATGTTGAAGCCCTAAGTCCCAGTGGTGGCATTTGGGGGGTTGCTTTGGGAGGTGATAAGGCTCAGATGAGGTCATGAGGGTGTGCCCGCTGCCCCATGGGACTAATGTCCTTGTAAAGAGGAAGACAGACAGATCTCTGTCTCTCTTTGTATGCTTATACACCAAAGGAAGGCCCCCTGTGAGCAGTGAGAAGGCAGCTGTCCACGAGCCAAGAGCTTGAGTGGGGGAAGGGCACTTGAGTTGGGGGAAGGGCTGTCACCAAGGACAGAATCTGCTGGCTCTCCAGCCTCCAGAGCTGTTGGAAATAAGTGTCATTGCAGCCACTGTGGTATTTCCTCATAGCAGCCTCAGCCGACTTAAGACAGCCTCTAGAAGGGTTCGAGGTTTCGATGAGATACTATAGGAAGCGTTTAGCACAGCGCCCAACACATTCCAAGTGTTAGGTGAATCCTGGTCAGTGTTCTGGCCACCACTTTATTTATAAGTGACCCCACAGTGGTTCAGAGAGGGTCGGGAACTTGCTGACGGTCACATAGTTTGTGGCAGCTCTTGGGAGGAGCTGGGCCCTTCTTCCTCCTCTCGGGCGCGCCTTTCCCACCCTGCCCGCATGGATGGACCTAATGAACACTTACGTTACTGCATTCTTGCAAAAGCCTTGAGAGCCAGAGCAAGTCGGGGGGGGGGGGGGGGGGGGGGGGGGGGGGGGGGGGGGAGACTCTTGGCCGCGGCCGGCAGGGTGAAGGAGGCCATTCCTGCGGTTTCATTAGCTCTTCCGTTAGCAACAAAATGCATACCTCCGGGTGGCATGGAGATTCCCAGTGGACGTTGCATTTTGGATTCCGACAGCACTGGCGGTTTGCATTTTCCTGAGGATGTAAAATGTTTGGATAGCAACAAAGATAATGGTAAAAGGGGAAATTCAGGCTTGGGCTGAGCACACTGTACCCCTTTGGTGTGAGGAGTGGGTGCGAAATGGCTTAGGGACACTGAGGGACACTTCTGATGTCCTGTGCTCCCAGGCGTTGGGATGAGAGAGACACAAAGGACGAAGAGAAAGCCGTTTTGCTGCCTGGAGAAGCCAGTGCTCTCCTGCTGCTTCCGTGGTGTAATGTTTGAGTTTTACTCCCATCCATCCGTCAGATGTTAAGGTCTTGGGCATAGTGTTGTAGAGGGTGTTGATGTGTAGCCTCGATGGCACAGTGCTTGTGTATTTGTTTCCCTCTATTGAATGCCTTTTATGTGCTGAGATTTGACTAAACCCTCTGGCAACCTCAAGAGGTAAATGCTATGGGACTCTCATCTCACAGGTGTGAAAACAGGCTCAGACAGGTTCAGGCACCCCGCTAGTGAGTCTGAGGCTGGGATTCTAAGCTTCCCTGGGACTCCTGACCACATTCCCCAGGCTGCCTGCTCCCTACCCCAGAAATGTCACAACCCACATGTGAGATGCCAGGACTCTGTTCCCAGATGGACCGAGGGTGCCCCGTGGGAGGCTGGATCTTTGTGCCTGATGGAAGTAACACCAGCCTACAGTCCCATTCTCCTGAAGTGACTCCTGAGGCCATAACCCACTCAGGGGGGTGGTGACAGGAAGTTACACCCCGGCCCCGTCAGTTTGCAGGGTGGACATAAGCCTGGTGGCCATCGGGGAGCAGGGGTGGGGTGGGCAGGGCTGGTGGGAAGGGAAAAACCTACTGCCAACAGTCCCGACTACATTGTGGATGGACTCCTGGATTATTACATGGAGACTCGAATGACCAAATTTGGTCAGTAAGCCTGGGCCGCAGAAAGAGAAATGTGAAATCGTTACATTTTTCCCCAAAGTCCTCACAATTTTAAAGGACCCTGTTTTCTAAGTAACCCCCTCTAGGGATTGTGGGTGTTGGCTCTTCCCAGCCAGAGATTTGTGGAGGTTGTGAGGCAGGGGTGTGTGTGTGGGGGGGGGGGGGGGGAAGGGGTGCGGACTGAGGAAAAGGGAGAGCAGGACGGGTGCATGCATTCCGCCCCCGGCTTCTTCTTGGTTAACTTTCTCCCCAGCAGAGAACAAGGGGCTGATTCACGTGGCGCGAGTGGCCTCCCTCGCCCAGCGTCGGGTTCCCGAGCCTTCCAGTGACTAAGGAGGAAATTCCAGCACACATACTGCAGCCCTGCATCATTCATGCCGTTCTTCTCTATCAGAACTTTGTGCCTGCCTCACCTTTCTGGAATTTGCCTTTTCTCTTCCTTCTTCTGGGTGGTATGTGCAGGCCACCCGTGTTACGACTCCGCGGAACACAGCCCAGCTTTGGTCTTCAGGCACGGTCGTCTCCAGGCGTCCTGGGCCTCGTGTCCTCGGGATGGTCGGTGTTTGTGACTCGGCCCTTGCGACTCGTGCACGCTTCTGTGCTCCTCTGTTCCTCGGGGCTCCACAGCCAGTTCCCAACCCCTGGTGGGACCCCTGGGTAAACACTCCCGTCATCTGGACCTTGAGATTGGCTCTCTCGGGACTGCTGGTTTCCTGGCGTGCTTCCGTAGATGGGAGAGGCGCCGGAGGTGTCTGGACCACTGTGGCAGGGGGAGCGCTGGGGCAGGGGGCCGCTGTCTGGAGGAGGAGAAGCACGCAACCGTCTCCAGTTGGGAGAGGGGATGGCACGTTCTGAAGAGATGCTTTCTGCCTCTCCCAGTCCCCGTCGACCTTGGCTTCAGACCCAGCCTCCTCTGGCTTCCCTGGCCAGGTTGCTTGCCGTGTCCCCTTTGCTGCTAGGTGCTTACCTGCTCTTTGCTCCAGTGTGCTCCTGCACGTGGTGAGCCCTTCTCTCCCAGGAGCCTGGGAACGTGTCTGCTGAGAGGATCAAGTTTGGGCCCACTTTGCGTCTCAGAGCCAGGGGGCCAGCCCAGGTTTGCCGGTGGACGAAGAACTTGCAAGGGACCGGTTGAGACTTTTCCGAATTAAAGGGAGGGGGGCCACACGGGCCACTTCCCCTCTTCCCCCTAAAAGGTCAGCTGCTGTTTATCATTCAGGTAATCGGGGAGTGTATGCGGGTGTAGACAGCCCCTGCAGAGACCCTGGGATGGGAGAGGGAAGCAGGACTCCCTCTGGGAGGCAGGGACCAGCCCCCAGGAGTGGAGGGCTGTGAGGACAGCGCTGGACCAAAGGCTTTTGGAACCAGACAGAAGCAGGGCGCTCAGGTTGTTGTTCTTTTAGGATTGTTTGCACATCAGGCCCGTAGGCGCCACCGTGGCCACCGGGGCTGAGATCTGGCGTGTGCCTGCAGCACCAGAGTGGGGGGCGGTTTTTCCAGTGGGGCCGGGGGGGGGAGGCTGTGCCCACGACACAGACCCCTGGTACCGGGAGTGGGGTGCCGGGGAGGGCCCCGGCGCTCCGCCCTCGTCCTTGCCCTTGCCTCGAGGCCAGCTCCGCCACATTGGTTGGTAGGATGCTTAATTAGGTGGCGTCTACCCTGGACTCAGGAGCAGAGGATTAGAGGTGGTGGGGGTTGGGAGCAGGTATGCATGAACTAGGGTGGGGGGGCGGGGTGATGAAAATATGCGCCAGGAAGGGATGTTTTTGAAACTTATTTTTATTCCTTAAAGAATTTTCTAGCTTTCTGTTTCCTGGGCTTCTGAGCTTTGGTGTTCTCGTCAGCAAACTGGGGATAAGAACCTCTGTTCTATGGGGGCAGGTGTGAAATCCTGAGCTGAAATGGTCAAGCTGGTACGAATGTGGCAGAGACGGCTCATGCCTCCTTCTTGTCTTCACCGACTTCTTTTGCTGGGAAATCTCTGCGAGATTGACCACACTAGTTGGATCAGTGAAATTAAATGACTTCCTGATGATATTAATTAGATTAGCAGCTAATAATCAAAGCTGACATTTGTCTAGTGGTTATGAAGTCCTGGCCATCTGTTATGTGACTTAATTCTGCCATCATCCTAGGAGATGCAGTGCTGTCATTAGTCCCATTTTACAAATGAGAAAAACAGAGGATCAGAGAGATTGAGTATAATGTCTGAGATCACACAGCTAAAAGTTGCTACTCTGGTATTCCAGCCCCAACAGTCTGTCTCCAGAGCCTGTTCTGTTAAGCACGAGCTGTTAACTGCTGAGGATTGCAGGAAGGGATAGGGGTTCAGGCTTTCCTTCAGCCTCTCGCAGATTGTCGCCCCCAAGAGTGTGCGCTCAGAGTCTGGGGGAGGCTGGACGCTGGACACCCATCTCCTCTTCCACCTGCTCTGAACCATCAGCGGCGCAGGGAGGTTGAACAGGCAGGACGCCAGCACCGGGGGTGACTTCCCCCTTTTGTTTGCAGCCTCTGCCCCACTTCTCTTGGTAACTTCTCCCTCTTGCTGACAGCCGCATTCCTTTGCTCTGGACATTGCTTTCTTGGCCTGTGTCAGTTGAGTGGATCCAGGCATGTCTGTGTTGGGAGTTCTCCCCGGGAACGCTGTGGCCCGCAGTGCTCCTGCGCGTGGTTTCTCTGACCCACACGACAGAGCCCAGGGGTCATTGGTCCCCACTCCCAGCAGTTCACCTGCTGGCCCTGTAGGGGCTCCGTAGGGCCAAGCCCCCAGAGCCGGAGTCACAGAGCGTGATCACTCCAGCGGCTGTGAAGTGTGGGGCTGGAATCCAGAAAGAGACTGTGTGCCAGGTGCCTGCTAGAGCTCCTTATGTCTTTAAGCTTATTTATTTTGAGAGAGAGGGAGAGAGAATCCCAAGCAGGCATTGATTACAGTGTCAGCTGGGAGCCGACATGGGACTTGAACTCAACCACCATGAGAATATGACCTGAGCCGGAATCAAGAGTCAGACACTTAACCGACTGAGCCACCCAGGTGCCCCGGGGCTCCTTATTTCTTACCATTCCAACGACCCCTGTGTATTTCCTGATTTACAAATGGGGAAACTGAGGCCCAGGGGTGTTAAGGAATTTGCTAGAAGGCGTTGACACAGAACTCGAGCTTAACACCAGCTGTGTCTGAGAGCAGGCTTGTCTTGCGCTGCCACACTCAGGGACGTTGAGAGTGTCTCAGTTGTGACCAGGGGTCAGTGCTGCAGGTGACATCCTGGCTCCCTTCGGGTCTCTGACTACTCTTATCTTAGGCGATGACAGGAGCAGTGTTCCTTTCCATGAACTGTTTTAACTGAACTTCACCGCAGGTTTACGGGTGGTGCTGGTCTCGTGGTGGATAAAGAGTGGGCGGAGCTCAGTGTGGGCAGTTAGTTGGCGGGTGGGGCCGGGGGCAGGATCGGAACAGGCTTCGGAGGAGACCTGGCTCTGAGCGTCCCCAGGGAGGTGAGCCTTTGGGCTGTCTTTGCACTTCCTCAAGAGGAGTGACCAGATTCCCCTGCTTGAGAATTCTGTGACCCTGCGGTTTGAACGTTTGGAGCTGGCGTTCAGCTCCGTGCAGATACCTGTAGCAAACGCACGGATGGCTGAGGGGGAAGGATCATTTGTTTTGCTGAAGGTTGTAGAATCGTAACAGCCAGCTCAACTTGGGGGCACTTCCTGGGCATCTTCCGAGTGGCTTACAGGTGTCAACTCCTGTAACCCATACAGCTGTCCTACGTGATAGGTACTATTATCCCCACTCCGATTTTGAAGGTGGACAAAGTCTCAAGGGGTTCGGTCATCTGCCAGAGGTCCCTCAGCGAGTAAGTGGCCGCTTGGTGACGCAGAGGTCGTGCTCTGCTGGCTGATGGCCCTGCGAAGCTGGAGCTGACTCTTCCCCATGTTATCCCATAACCATCCTAGTGGATGAGCTTGGTTATTCCCTTTGTGAGTGGTTGAGGAATTTGCCAGAATTGTACAGGCTGTAAATGGCGGCATTAGGATCGAATCCAAGTCCAGTGACTCCAAATAGAGGGTCACTATTCCATCTTCTCCTCCCTTTCTTGCTAACTTCTGGGCTCATCTCATCCCCCTGTCCAGCAGGTGTCCCTGTGCAGGTGTCCCCACAGTGCCTGTGCTTCCCTCTGGTTTGGAGAGCGTGCTTTACCCCCCCAAGCCCAGGCATGGCGTCCTCACCAGGATTCCCTCTGTAGCTCGGTGATGAGAAAGTTCATCCACTGAGCTTGAGCGGGCACATGTGCTTCGGTGCTGGGAAGAAGCCGTGGGACATCAAGGTTAATGCCGTGTGTGACTGTGGCCAGTCCCACCTGTTTGGTGAAGACGGTGTTTTAATGAGGGATGGCCACCGTCTAGGCTGGGGCCCCATCGGGGCACTGCTCGCCCTCTTGGGTGGGTGTGGGCTGCCCCGGGTTTTGGCAGATCCTGCCAGGTTCAGGGCCTCACAAAGCTCTCCAGGCTGGAGGCACTTCTTCTGCTCAGCCGAGCCCTCTTGCCTGCTGGGCATGTCTCCTCCCCTCTCTCTGCGGGGCAAGTGGAGGCCAGCTGGCCACTGATTCCTGAGCCCCCCTGCTCAGCCACTGCAGCCCAGTGTAAGGTGCTGGGTGTCCCCAAGCCTTTCCCTCCCTTGCCGCCCCCTGCCCCTTAGACTTCCTTACAGGTCCCACTTTCCAGCCCGTTTTAATTGTGTCTTTGCTTCCGGGTCCTGTCTCCAGAGCCTTCGGCGGCCTCTTGGAGAGAAGGGCTTGGCCTTGCGCACAGGGCTGTCCTGCTCCGGGGCTCATCTGTGTGAGGTGCTCGCACCACCAGATCATCCATCCTGAGGCAGTGTAGGGGTTTGCCACAACTTTGCTGAAAGACGGAGGAGGAGCCACCAACGAGGAGACAAACAACCCAGTGTAAAAATGAGCAAAAGACTTCAATTCCTTTCTTTAGAGGAAATGTGCAAATGGTTGGCAAACAAACGAAAAGATGCTTAATTTCATTAGTCGCTAGGGAAATGTATATCAAAACCATGATATATCCCCTTATACCTGTTAGGATGGCCGTAATCATACTTTAAAAAAGAGAATAACAAGTGTTGGCCAAGATGAGAAGAAATTGAACCTTGTGTATTGCTGATGGGAATGTAAAAGGGTCCAGCCCCTGTGGGAAACAGGTTGGTGGTTCTCAAAAATTAAGCACAGAATTGCCATATGACCTAGCAATTGAGCTCTGAGATCCACACTCCTAGATATATATTATTCAGCTGTAAAAAAGGAGGGAAGTTATTGATGCATGCTTTACACGTGGGTGAACCTTAGAAAGACTGGAAAAAGCCAGGCACAAAAGGTCACCTATTGTATGATTCCATTTCTAGGAAATATCCAGAGTAAAGACAGAGTGCAGATCGGTGGTTGCTGAGGATGGGAGGCAGTGGGGTGTAACTGCTGAGTGGGTGTGAGGTTTTATTTCAGGGTGATGAAATGTTTCAGAGGTAGACAGAGGTCATGGTTTTAAGGCATCGCAAAGGTACCAAGTGCCACTGAATTGTGCATGTTAATATGGCTACTTTTCCTTTTGGTGGATTTCACCTCAACTGTAGCAAGCACACACGGGATCACAGTCAGTCCCCCTTAGATAAGAGGAGGAAATGGGAAGGCACATGCTTTATGCCAGCCTCTGTGTCTGACCCTTGACCCTAGTGAATTCTATAGAGATGGAATGAGTCCTGTGATTTTCATTTTACAGGTGAGAAAGTAGAGGTTCAGTTAGGGCACACAGTTTATGGTGGTCCAGTCAGATGTGGAACACGGTTTGTCTGAGTGTGACCTGACCCCTCGTCTGTACTCTCCCTCCTGGGCAGCACAAATGGCTTTGGTTTTGCTTTGCTTTGCTTTAGGGTCTGAGCTCACGTCAGGAACAGTGCCACCCGCCTGCAGGGATCTTTTTCCAACACACACTGCTCACCTTGTTCCTAAGGAGGCCAAGATTTGTAGCCAAAGAAAACTGAAAACGAGGGTTCGACTCACGGTTCTGCTGTGTGATCACAGGTGGATGAGTCTCTTAAACCCTCAGTACCTCAGTTTCCCTAAATATGTAGTAGGAGAGTGTGAGAACACTCAGGTGTCTTCCCTGGGGTTGTTATGAGGACTGACTGTATCGGTGTCTGTGCTTTAAGAATGGAAAAACACCCTGTGGACTTGAGGGATAGGGGGGATCACTCCTTGCATCAAGGTCAAGTTTCTTGCATACTCAGCAGCAGACAGACCCACACTCCAAAAATCTAGCCCAGGGGCCTGTGACTGAGGAGGCAGTCAGTGACCTGAATTGTCAACTTGGTCCAGGATTTAGACTTCTAATTGTCCTTTGTGTGCTCTCAGCCCAGGGCCGGACGCACAGTAGGTGGTCAGGAAACAGTTGTGGATTGACTTGCCTCTGTTTCCCATAACTGAGCTTGAGATGGGTGATTTCACTCTGGCCTTTGGACTTTGGCTGCTTTTTCTTTCATAGTAGGAATTACTGCAGGAAGACGCAGTGGAGGAGGATGCAAACACTCGTCTTTGTTTCCCCCTCACCCTGCAGAAGTGTGTGATGTAGGACAGAAGCATCCTGATGGCAAGTTGCTGGGCTGCTGCCTTCCACCTGCCTTATCCAGGTGGAAGGCTCTTCATCCCGATTCTACCACGTTTTAGGAGCACTGGCTGAAGCTTTATGGGTTGGGGGTAAGAGGCAGTGCCCCTCTGTGTACAAGTCAGGGATCTGGGCATCGTTCTGGTTCTGATAGCCGGTTGGATTGCCAGTTATTCTTTCTGGTTGAGGTGGCCAAAGTGTAGGTGTTACTGTGGATTGGCTTACCCTCAGTCATGTGACCTTGGGCAGGGCAACCCATGTTGGCAGTTTCGCGTTTTGCATCTGCAGAATGAATCTCTTCTTGGCCTTTTGGCCAAGATGGAGAGTACGGCTGCAGAGTGAAGGGCGAGTGACACTTGGAGGGGCCTCAGTTCTTCGTGGCCCCAAAGTTTATGATTCTGGCAGTCTACGGTGGGTGTGCCTGATAGTCCTAATTGCAGTCACCAGGTCTTTCCCTTTTCTGCCTGAACTCACATCCAACTGTCTACTGATCTAACCCCCACCATCCACCCACCTGCCCAGCCAGCCACCTATCCATAAACCCTCCCCCCCACCCACCTATCCATGACCCCTCGCCCCCACCCACCCACGTATCCGTGACCCCTTGCCTCCACCCACCCACGTATCTGAGACCCCTCGCCCCCACCCACCCACGTATCCGTGACCCCTCGCCCCCACCCACCCACCTACCCGTGGCCCCTCGCCCCCTCCCACCCACCTACCCGTGGCACTTCGCCTCCACCCACCCACCTACCCGTGACCCCTCGCCCCCTCCCACCCACCTACCC